>NC_091212.1:4859762-5009052 GCF_040958095.1 Procambarus clarkii | reverse complement strand
ATTAGAATTAACTAAAATGTTCCTGATTTTCCGTTTATATTACCGATGGAAGATAAACACGTAAAACCGCTCTAATCCGGCTGAAACTCGATATATGCAATAAAACAGAACTTCTCCCCTTTTCAATATCTTACTCAGTATTTTAACGAGAAACAAATAGTTGATTGCAAATGAAGTGTTTAAGGTTAATTTCTAATCAATTATGTGTTCACTCTGCATCACTCTCTTGAGCCTCTGCATTCCTCTCTTGAGCCTCTGCATCACCCTCTTAAGCCTCTGCATCCCTATTTTGAGCCTCTGCATCACTTTTTAAGCCTCTGCATATCTTTCTTGAGCCTCTGCCTCATTCGCTTGAGCCTCTGCATCCCTCTCATGAGTCTCTGCATCACTCTCTTCAGCCTCTGCATCACTCTCTTGATCCTCTGCATCACTCGCTTGAGCCTCTGCATCACTCTCTTAAGCTTCTGCATCGATCTCTTGAGCCTCTGAATCCTTCTCTTCAGCCTCTGCCTCACTCTCTCAAGCCTCTGCATCACTCTCGTAAGCCTCTGAATCACTGTCGTGAGCCTCTGCATCCCTCCCTTGAGCCTCTGCATCCCTCTCTTAAGCCTCTGCATCACTCTCTTGAGCATCTTCATCACTCTCTTCAATCTCTGCATCCCTCTCTTGAGCCTCTGCATCATTCTCCTAATATGCTTCATCACTCTCTTGAGCCTCTGCATCACTCTTTTGAGCCTTTGTATCAATCTCTTAAGCCTCTACATCCCTCTCTTGAGCCTCTGCATCACTCCTGTAAGCCTCTGCATCACTCTCTTGAGCCTCTGCATAACTCTCTTGAGTCTCTGCATCCCTCTCTTAAGCCTCTGCATCCCTCTCTTGAGCCTGTGCATCCCTCTCTTAAGCCTCTGCATCACTCTCTTGAGCATCTTCGTCACTCTCTTCAATCTCCGCATCCCTCTCTTGAGCCTCTGCATCATTCTCCTAATATGCTTCATCACTCTCTTGAGCCTCTGCATCACTCTCATGAGCCTCTACATCCCGCTCTTGAGCCTCTGCATCACTCTCGTAAGCCTCTGCACCACTCTCTTGAGCCTCTGCATAACTCTCTTGAGTCTCTGCATCACTCTCTTCAGCCTCTGCATCTCTCTCTTGGGCCTCTGCATCACTCTCTTGAGCCTCTGCATCCCTCTCATGAGCCTCTGTTTCCGTCTCTTCAGCTTTTGCATCACTCTCTTAAGCCTCTGTATCACTCTCTTGAGCCTCTGCATCCCTCTCTTGAGCCCCTGCATCCTCTCTTATGCCTCTGCATCACTCTCATAATCCTCTGCATCACTCTCTTGAGCCTCTGCATCACTCTCTTGAGCCTCTGCATCACTCGCTTGAGCCTCAGCATCCCTCTCTTAAGCCTCTGCATCACTCTCTTGAGCATCTGCATCACTCTCCTAAGCATCTGCATCCATCTCTTGAGCCTCTGAATCCTTCTCTTGAGCCTCTGCATCACTCTCTTGAGCCTCTGCATCACTCTCTTGAGCCTCTACATCCCGCTCTTGAGCCTCTGCATCACTCTCGTAAGCCTCTGTACCACTCTCTTGAGCCTCTGCATAACTCTCTTGAGTCTCTGCTTCACTCTCTTCAGCCTCTGCATCCCTTTCTTGAGCCTCTGCCTTCCTCTCTTGAGCCTCTGCATCCCTCTCATGAGCCTCTGCATCCCTCTCTTCAGCCTTTGCATCACTCTCTTAAGCCTCTGCATCACTCTCTTGAGCCTCTTCATCACTCTCTTCAATCTCTGCATCCCTCTCTTGAGCCTCTTCATCATTCTCCTAAGATTCTTCATCACTCTCTTGAGCCTCTGCATCACTCTCCTGAGCCTCTGCATCCCTCTCTTAAGCCTCTGCAACACTCTCTTCAGCCTCTGCATCACACTTCTAAGCCTCTGCATCCGTCTGTTGATTCCTCTGCAACACTCTCTTGAGCCTCTGCATCACTCTCTTGCGCCTCTGCAACACTCTCTTCAGAATCTGCATCACTCTCTTGAGGCCTGTGCATCACTCTCTTAAGCCTCTGAATCCCTCTCTTGAGCCTCTGCTTCACTCTCTCGAGCCTCTGCATCACTCTCTTGATCCTCTGCATCACTCTCTTGAGCCTCTGCATCACCTGCTTAAGCCTCTGCATCACTCTCTAGAGCTTCTGCATCACTCTCTTCAGCATCTGCATCACTCTCTTAATCCTCTGCTTTCCCTCTCTTGTTCCTCAGCATATCTCTCTTGAGCCTCTGCATCCCTTTCTTGAGCCTCTGCATCACTCTCTTGAGCCTCTGCATCACCCTCTTAAGCCTTTGCATCCCTTTTTTGAGCCTCTGCACCACCTTCTTAAGCCTCTGCATTCCTTTCTTGAGCCTCTGCATCATTCTCTTGAACTCCTGCATCCCTCTCATGAGCCTCTGCATCCCTCTCCTGAGCCTTTGCATCACTCTCTTAAGCCTCTACATCCCTCTCTTGAGCCTCTGCGTCACTCTCAAGTGCCTCTGCATCCGTCTCTTGTGCCTCTGCATCCCTCACTTGAGCCTCTGCATCCCTCTCATGAGCCCCTGCATCCCTCTCTTTACCTCTGCATAACTCTCTTGAGCCACTGCATCTTTTTCTTAAGCCTTTGCATCACTCTCTTAAGCCTCTGTATCACTCTTGTAAGCCTCTGAATCACTCAATTGAGCCTCTGCATCCCTCTCTTGAACTCCTGCATCCCTCTCATGAACCTCTGCATTCCTCTCTTGAGCCTCTGCATCACTCTCTTATGCCTCTGCATCACTCTCTTGAGCCTCTGCATCACTCTCTTGAGCCTCTGCATCACTCTCTTGAGCCTCGGCATCCCTCTCTTAAGCCTCTGCATCACTCGCTTGATCCTCTGCATCACTCTCTTGAGCCTCTGCATCACTCTCTTGATCCTCTGCATCACTCTCTTTAGCCTCTGCATCACTCTTGAGCCTCTGCATCACTCTCTTGAGCCTCTGCATCACTCTCTTGAGGCCTGTGCATCACTCTCTTCTGCCTCTGAATCCCTCTCTTGAGCCTCTGCAACACTCTCTCGAGCCTCTGCATCACTCTCTTGAACCTCTGCATCACTCGCTTGAGCCTCTGCATCACCCTCGTAAGCCTCTGCATCACTCTCTAGAGCCTCTGCATCACTCTCTAGAGCCTCTGCATCACTCTCTTCAGCTTCTGCATCACTCTCTTATGCCTCTGCTTTCCCTCTCTTGATCCTCAGCATCACTCTCTTGAGCCTCAGCATCCCTCTCTTAAGCCTCTGCATCACTCTTGAGCCTCTTTATCACTCTCTTCAATCTCTGCATTTCTCTCTTGAGCCTCTGCATCATTCTCCTAAGATTCTTCATCACTCTCTTGAGCCTCTGCATCACTCTCTTGAGCCTCTGCATCACTCTCTTGATCCTTTGCATCAATCTCTTAAGCCTCTGCATCACTCTGTTGAGCCTATGCATCGCTCTCTTGAGCTTCTGCGTCACTCGCTTGACCCTCTACATCCCTCTCTTGAGCCTCTGCATCACTCTCGTAAGCCTCTGTATCACTCTCGTAAGCTTCTGCATCACTCTCTTGAGCCTAAATTGAACTCTGACCTCTCTTGAGCTCTCTAAAACAGAACTTCTCACCTTTTCAATATCTTACTCAGTATTTTAACGAGAAAGAAATGGTTGATTGAAAATGAAGTGTTTAAGGTTAATTTCTAATCAATTATGTGTTTGCATCATTTTTACCGTATATTTATTGAATTAATAACAATAAACTGAAAATTCACAAAAACGTGGAAAAACTGCAAAATATTGCCTAATCCGATGATATTTTGTTTATATCACATAAAGGAAAAGGGGATGATAAACGTCAAAATATTGCTGAATTCGATGATTTATAGTACGGAACAAAATGCAAGAAAACTTGCTTAAAATACAAAATTTGCGAAATTCTGAGATTTGAAGGCCAAATCACATATCGTGAGAAAACATGAAGTAGTATCGAAATATTGGTAAAAACGAATATATTTACGTAAAATCACACTACATGAATAACGTGAAAAAAGTCACTATATTACCATATTTGAGGATTTTAACCTCAAATCATAGAGCGAGGTTTCGTATTATTTAGATCCAAGAAAAGACATATGACAATGTTGTTTCCAATACAAATGATAAAAAACAATGTGTTTTCATTAGAATTAACTATAATGTTCTTGATTTTCCGTTTATAATAACGAGGGAAGATGTACACGTAAAACCGCTCTAATCCGGCTGAAACGTCGATATATGTAATAAAACCGAACTTCTCCCTTTTTCAATATCTAACTCAGTATTTGAACTAGAAACAAATAGTTGATTGAAAATGAAGTGTTTAAGGTTAATTTCTAATCAATTATGTGTATGCATCATTTTTATCGTATATTTAATCAATTAATAACAATAAACTGAAAATTCACAAATACGTGGAAAACCCGCAAAATATTGCCTAATTCGATTATATTTTGTTTATATCACAAAGGAAAAGGGGGTGATAAACGTCAAAATATTGCTGAATTCGATGATTTTTAGTACGGAACAAAATGCAAGAAAACTTGCTTAAAATGCAATATTATGCGAAAATCTGAGATTTGAAGGCCAAATCACATATCGTGATACTACATGAAATAGTATCGAAATATTGGTAAAAATGAATATATTTACGTAATATCAAACTACATGAAAAACGTGAAAAAAATCTTTATTATACCAAATTTGAGGATTTTAACTTCGAATCATAGAGCGACATTTCATATTTTTTAGACCCTAGAAAAGACGTATAGAGATGTTGCTTCTAATACAAATGATAAAAATCATTGTGTTTTCATTAAAATTAACTAAAATGTTCCTGATTTTCGGTTTATATTACCGATGGAAGATGTACACGTAAAACTGTTCTAATCCGGCTGAAACGTCGATATATGCAATAAAAACAGAACGTCTCCCCTTTTCAATATCTTACTCAGTATTTTAATGAGAATCAAATAGATGATTGAAACTTAAGTATTTAAAATTATTTTCTTATCAATTATGTGTATGCATCATTTTTATGGTATATTTAATGAATTAATAACAATAAACTGAAAATTCTCCAAAACGTGGAAAACGGATAAATATGCCTAAATCGAAGATATTTTGTTTAAATCACATAAAGGAACAGAGGACGATAAAGGTCAAATATTGCTAAATTCGATGATTTTTAGTACAAAACAAAATGCAAGAAAACTTGCTTAAAAATGCAAAATTTGCGAAATTCTGAGATTTGAAGTCCAAATCACATATCGTGAGAAAAGATGAAGTAGTATCGAAATATTGGTAAAAACGAATATATATACGTAATATATATACTTATGTAATATATGAAAAACGTGAAAAAAGTCATTATTATACCAAATTTGAGGATTTTATTTTCGAATCATAGAGCGACGTTTCGTATTTTTTAGACCCTAGAAAAGACGTATAAAGATGTTGCTTCTAATACAAATGATAAAAACCAATGTGTTTTCATCACTCTCTTGAGCCTCTACTTCCCTTTCTTCAGCCTCTGCATCACTCTCTTCATCCTCTGCATCCCTCTCTTGAGCCTCTGCATCACTCTCTTGAGCCTCTGCATCACTCTCCTAAGCCTCAGCATCCATCTCTTGAGCCTCTGAATCCCTCGCTTAAGCCTCTGCATCACTCTCTTGAGCCTCTACATCCCTCTCTTGGGCCTCTGCATCACTCTCGTAAGCCACTGCACCACTCTCTTGAGCCACTGCATAACTCTCTTGAGTCTCTGCATCACTCTCTTCAGCCTCTGTATCTTTCTCTTGAGCCTCTGCATCACTCTCGTGAGCCTCTGCATCACCCTCTTAAGCCTCTGCATCTATATTTTGAGCCTCTGCATCACTTTGTTAAGCCTCTGCATCCCTTTCTTGAGCCTCTGCCTCCGTCGATTGAGCCTCTGCATCCCTCTCATGAGCCTTTGCATTCCTCTCTTGATCCTTTTCCATCACTTTCTTAAGCCTCTGCATCACTCTCCTGAGCCTCTGCATCCCTCTCTTGAGCCTCAGCATCCCTCTCTTAAGCCTCTGCATCACTCTCTTGAGCCTCTTCATCAATCTCTTCAATCTCTGCATTTCTCTCTTGAGCCTCTGCATCATTCTCCTAAGATTCTTCATCACTCTCTTGAACCTCTGCATCACTCTCTTGAGCCTCTGCATCACTCTCTTGAGCCTTTGCATCAATTTCTTAAGCCTATGCATCACTCTCTTGAGCCTATACATCACTCTCTTGAGGTTCTGCGTCACTCTCTTGAGCCTCTATATCCTTCTCTTGAGCCTCTGCATCACTCTCGTAAGCCTCTGCATCACTCTCTTGAGCCTATGCATAACTCTCTTGAGTCTCTGCATCTCTCTCTTGAGCCTCTGCATCCCTCTCTTGAGCCTCTGCAACACTCTCATCAGCCTCTGCATCCCTCTCTTGAGCCTCTGCAACACTCTCATCAGCCTCTGCATCCCTCTCTTGAGCCTCCCATCACTCTCTTCATCCTCTGCATCCCTCTCTTGAGCATCTGCATCACTCTCTTGGCCCCCTGCATCCCTCTCTTGAGCCTTTGCATCACTCTCTTCATCCTCTGCATCCCTCTCTTGAGCATCTGCATCACTCTCTTGGCCCCCTGCATCCCTCTCTTGAGCCTTTGCATCACTCTCTTGAGGCTCTGCATTACCCTCTTAAGCCTCTGCATCCCTCTCTTGAGCCTCTGCAACACTCTCTTCTGCCTCTGCATCACTCAATTAAGCCTCTGAATCCCTCTCTTGAGCCTCTGAATCCCTCTCTTGATCCTCTGCATCACTCTCTTGAGCCTCTGCAACACTCTCTTGAGCCTCTGCATCACTCTCTTGAGCCTCTGCATCACTCTCGTGAGCCTATGCATCATTCTCTTGAGCCTCTGCATCCCTCTCTTAAGCCTCTACATCATTCTCTTGAGCATCTGCATCACTCTCGTGAGCCCCTGCATCACTCTCTTGAGCCTCTGCATCACTCTCATGAGCCTCTGCATCCCTCTCTTGAGTCTCAGCATCACTCTCTTAAGCCTCTGCACCCCTCTCTTCATCCTCTGCATCACTCTCTTGAGACTCTGCATCATTCTCTTGAGCCTCTGCATCCCTCTCTTAAGCCTCTACATCATTCTCTTGTGCCTCTGCATCACTCTCTTGAGCCCCTGCATCACTCGCTTAAGCCTCTGCAACACTCTCTTCAGCCTCTGCATCCCTCTCTTGATCCTCTGCATCACTCTCTTGAGGCCTCTGCATCACTCTCTTAAGCCTCTGAATCCCTCTCTTGAGCCTCTGCATCACTCTCTCGAGCCTCTGCATCACTCTCTTGATCCTCTGCATCACTCTCTTGAGCCTCTGCATCACTCACTTAAGCCTCTGCATCACTCTCTAGAGCCTCTGCATCACTCTCTTCAGCTTCTGCATCACTCTCTTATGCCTCTGCTTTCCCTCTCTTGATCCTCAGCATCACTCTCTTGAGCCTCAGCATCCCTCCCTTAAGCCTCTGCATCACTCTCTTGAGCCTCTTTTTCACTCTCTTCAATCTCTGCATTTCTCTCTGGAGCCTCTGCATCATTCTCCTAAGATTCTTCATCACTCTCTTGAGCCTCTGCATCACTCTCTTGAGCCTCTGCATCACTCTCCTGAGCTTCTGCGTCACTCGCTTGAGCCTCTACATCCCTCTCTTGAGCCTTTGCATCACTCTCGTATGAAGCTGCATCACTCTCTTGAGCCTGTGAATAACTCTCTTATGTCTCTGCATCACTCTCTTGAGCCTCTGAATCCCTTTTTTGAGCCTCTGCATCACTCTCTCAAGCCTCCCATCACTCTCTGAAGCCTCCATTCACTCTCTTCATCCTCTGCATCCCTGTCTTGACCATCTGCATCACTCTCTTGGCCCCCTGCATCCCTCTCTTGAGCCTTTGCATCACTCTTTTCATCCTCTGCATCCCTCTCTTGAGCATCTGCATCACACTCTCTTGGCCCCCTGCATCCCTCTCTTGAGTTTTTGCATCACTCTCTTGAGGCTCTGCATTACCCTCTTAAGCCTCTGCATCCCTCTCTTGAGCCTCGGCAACACTCTCTTCTGCCTCTGCATCACTCAATTAAGCCTCTGAATCCCTCTCTTGAGCCTCTGAATCCCTCTCTTGATCCTCTGCATCACTCTCTTGAGCCTCTGCATCCCTCTCTTGAGCCTCTGCATCTTTCTCCTAATATGCTTCATCACTCTCTTGAGCCTCTGCATCACTCTTTTGAGCTTTTGTATGAATCTCTTAAGCATCTACATCCCTCTCATGAGCCTCTGCATCACTCCCGTAAGCCTCTGTATCACTCTCGTGAGCCTCTGCATAACTCTCTTGAGCCTCTGCATCACTGTCTTAAGCCTCTGCATCCATCTTTTCAGCCTCTGAATCCTTCTCTGGAGCCTCTGCATCACTCTCTTGAGCCTCTGCATCACTCTCATCAGCCTCTGCATCCCTCTCCTGAGCCTCTGAATCCCTCTTTTGAGCCTCTGCATCACTATCTCGAGCCTCTGCATCACTCTCTTCATCCTGTGCATCCCTCTCTTGAGCCTCTGCATCACTCTCTTGAGCCTCTGCATCACTCTCTTGAGCCTCGGCATCCCTCGCTTAAGCCTCTGCATCACTCTCTTGAGCCTCTGCATCACTCTCCTAAGCCTCAGCATCCATCTCCTGAGCCTCTGAATCCCTCGCTTAAGCCTCTGCATTACTCTCTTGAGCCTCTACATCCCTCTCTTGAGCCTCTGCATCACTCTCGTAGTCCTCTGCACCACTCTCTTGAGCCTCTGCATAACTCTCTTGAGTCTCTACATCACTCTCTTCAGCCTCTGTATCTCTCTCTTGAGCCTCTGCATCACTCTCGTGAGCCTCTGCATCACCCTCTTAAGCCTCTGCATCCCTATTTTGAGCCTCTGCATCACTTTTTTAAGCCTCTGCATCCCTTTCTTGAGCCTCTGCCTCCGTCGATTGAGCCTCTGCATCCCTCTCATGAGCCTTTGCATTCCTCTCTTGATCCTTTTCCATCACTTTCTTAAGCCTCTGCATCACTCTCCTGAGCCTCTACATCCCTCTCTTGAGCCCCTGCACCCCTCTCTTATGCCTCTGCATCACTCTATTAAGCCTCTGCATCACTCTCTTGAGCCTCAGCATCCCTCTCTTAAGCCTCTGCATCACTCTCTTGAGCCTCTTCATCAATCTCTTCAATCTCTGCATTTCTCTCTTGAGCCTCTGCATCATTCTCCTAAGATTCTTCATCACTCTCTTGAACCTCTGCATCACTCTTTTGAGCCTCTGCATCACTCTCTTGAGCCTTTGCATCAATTTCTTAAGCCTATGCATCACTCTCTTGAGCCTATGCATCACACTCTTGAGGTTCTGCGTCACTCTCTTGAGCCTCAATATCCTTCTCTTGAGCCTCTGCATCACTCTCGTAAGCTTCTGCATCACTCTCTTGAGCCTAAAACAGAACTCTGACCTCTCTTGAGCTCTCTAAAACAGAACTTCTCCCCTTTTCAATATCTTACTCAGTATTTTAACGAGAAAGAAATGGTTGATTGAAAATGAAGTGTTTAAGGTTAATTTCTAATCAATTATGTGTTTGCATCATTTTTACTGTATATTTATTGAATTAATAACAATAAACTGAAAATTCACAAAAACGTGGAAAAACTGCAAAATATTGCCTAATTCGATGATATTTTGTTTATATCACATAAAGGAAAAGGGGATGATAAACGTCAAAATATTGCTGAATTCGATGATTTTTAGTACGGAACAAAATGCAAGAAAACTTGCTTAAAATACAAAATTTGCGAAATTCTGAGATTTGAAGGCCAAATCACATATCGTGAGAAAACATGAAGTAGTATCGAAATATTGGTAAAAACGAATATATTTACGTAAAATCACACTACATGAATAACGTGAAAAAAGTCACTATATTACCATATTTGAGGATTTTAACCTCAAATCATAGAGCGACATTTCATATTTTTTAGACCCTAGAAAAGACGTATAGAGATGTTGCTTCTAATACAAATGATAAAAATCATTGTGTTTTCATTAAAATTAACTAAAATGTTCCTGATTTTCGGTTTATATTACCGATGGAAGACGTACACGTAAAACTGTTCTAATCCGGCTGAAACGTCGATATATGCAATAAAAACAGAACTTCTCCCCTTTTCAATATCTTACTCAGTATTTTAATGAGAATCAAATAGATGATTGAAACTTAAGTATTTAAAATTATTTTCTTATCAATTATGTGTATGCATCATTTTTATGGTATATTTAATGAATTAATAACAATAAACTGAAAATTCTCAAAAACGTGGAAAAACGGATAAATATGCCTAATTCGATGATATTTTGTTTAAATCACATAAAGGAAAAGAGGATGATAAAGGTCAAAATATTGCTAAATTCGATGATTTTTAGTACAAAACAAAATGCAAGAAAACTTACTTAAAAATGCAAAATTTGCGAAATTCTGAGATTTGAAGTCCAAATCACATATCGTGAGAAAAGATGAAGTAGTATCGAAATATTGGCAAAAACGAATATATTTACGTAACATATATATACTTATGTAATATATGAAAAACGTGAAAAAAGTCATTATTATACCAAATTTGGGGATTTTATTTTCGAATCATAGAGCGACGTTTCGTATTTTTTAGACCCTAGAAAAGACGCATAAAGATGTTGCTTCTAATACAAATGATAAAAATCAATGTGTTTTCATCACTCTCTTGAGCCTCTAATTCCCTTTCTTCAGCCTCTGCATCACTCTTGTAAGCCTCTGTATTCTAATATGCCTCAAAATCATTGAGCCTCTGCATAACTCTCTTGAATCTCTGCATCCCTCACTTGAGCCTCTGCATCCCTCTCTTGAGCCTCTGCAACACTCTCATCAGCCTCTGCATCCCTCTCCTGAGCCTCTGAATCCCTCTTTTGAGCCTTTGCATCACTATCTCGAGCCTCTGCATCACTCTCTTCATCCTCTGCATCCCTCTCTTGAGGCTCTGCATCACTCTCTTGAGCCTCTGCTTTCACTCTCTTGAGCTTCGGCATCCCTCGCTTAAGCCTCTGCATCACTCTCTTGAGCCTCTGCATCACTCTCCTAAGCCTCAGCATCCATCTCTTGAGAATCTGAATCCCTCGCTTAAGCCTCTGCATCACTCTCTTGAGCCTCTACATCCCCCTCTTGAGCCTCTGCATCACTCTCGTAAGCCTCTGCACCACTCTCTTGAGCCTCTGCATAACTCTCTTGAGTCTCTGCATCACTCTCTTCAGCCTCTGTATCTCTCTCTCTTGAGCCTCTGCATCACTCTCGTGAGCCTCTGCATCACCCTCTTAAGCCTCTGCATCCCTATTTTGAGCCTCTGCATCACTTTTTTAAGCCTCTGCATCCCTTTCTTGAGCCTCTGCCTCCGTTGATTGAGCCTCTACATCCCTCTCATGAGCCTTTGCATTCCTCTCTTGATCCTTTTCCATCACTTTCTTAAGCCTCTGCATCACTCTCCTGAGCCTCTGCATCCCTCTCTTGAGCCCCTGCATCCCTCTCTTATGCCTCTGCATCACTCTATTAAGCCTCTGCATCACTCTCTTCAGCCTCAGCATCCCTCTCTTAAGCCTCTGCATCACTCTCTTGAGCCTCTTCATCAATCTCTTCAATCTCTGCATTTCTCTCTTGAGCCTCTGCATCATTCTCCTAAGATTCTTCATCACTCTCTTGAACCTCTGCATCACTCTCTTGAGCCTCTGCATCACTCTCTTGAGCCTTTGCATCAATTTCTTAAGCCTATGCATCACTCTCTTGAGCCTATGCATCACACTCTTGAGGTTCTGCGTCACTCTCTTGAGCCTCAATATCCTTCTCTTGAGCCTCTGCATCACTCTCGTAAGCTTCTGCATCACTCTCTTGAGCCTAAAACAGAACTCTGACCTCTCTTGAGCTCTCTAAAACAGAACTTCTCCCCTTTTCAATATCTTACTCAGTATTTTAACGAGAAAAAAATGGTTGATTGAAAATGAAGTGTTTAAGGTTAATTTCTAATCAATTATGTGTTTGCATCATTTTTACCGTATATTTATTGAATTAATAACAATAAACTGAAAATTCACAAAAACGTGGAAAAACTGCAAAATATTGCCTAATTCGATGATATTTTGTTTATATCACATAAAGGAAAAGGGGATGATAAACGTCAAAATATTGCTGAATTCGATGATTTTTAGTACGGAACAAAATGCAAGAAAACTTGCTTAAAATACAAAATTTGCGAAATTCTGAGATTTGAAGGCCAAATCACATATTGTGAGAAAACATGAAGTAGTATCGAAATATTGGTAAAAACGAATATATTTACGTAAAATCACACTACATGAATAACGTGAAAAAAGTCACTATATTACCATATTTGAGGATTTTAACCTCAAATCATAGAGCGAGGTTTCATATTATTTAGATCCAAGAAAAGACATATGACAATGTTGTTTCCAATACAAACGATAAAAATCAATGTGTTTTTATTATAATTAACTAAAATGTTCCTGATTTTCCGTTTATATTACCGATGGAAGACGTACACGTAAAACCGCTCTAATCCGGCTGAAACGTCGATATATGTAATAAAACCGATCTTCTCCCCTTTTCAATATCTAACTCAGTATTTTAACTAGAAACAAATAGTTGATTGAAAATGAAGTGTTTAACGTTAATTTCTAATCAATTATGTGTTTGCATCATTTTTATCGTATATTTAATGAATTAATAACAATAAACTGAAAATTCACAAAAACGTGGAAAACCCGCAAAATATTGCCTAATTCGATGATATTTTGTTTATATCACATAAAGGAAAAGGGGGTGATAAACGTCAAAATATTGCTGAATTCGATGATTTTTAGTACGGAACAAAATGCAAGAAATCTTGCTTAAAATGCAATATTATGCGAAAATCTGAGATTTGAAGGCCAAATCACATATCGTGATACTACATGAAATAGTATCGAAATAGTGGTAAAAATGAATATATTTACGTAATATAAAACTACATGAAAAAAATTGAAAAAAGTCATTATTATACCAAATTTGAGGATTTTAACTTCGAATCATAGAGCGACATTTCATATTTTTTAGACCCTAGAAAAGACGTATAGAGATGTTGCTTCTAATACAAATGATAAAAATCATTGTGTTTTCATTAAAATTAACTAAAATGTTCCTGATTTTCGGTTTATATTACCGATGGAAGATGTACACGTAAAACTGTTCTAATCCGGCTGAAACGTCGATATATGCAATAAAAACAGAACTTCTCCCCTTTTCAATATCTTACTCAGTATTTTAATGAGAATCAAATAGATGATTGAAACTTAAGTATTTAAAATTATTTTCTTATCAATTATGTGTATGCATAATTTTATGGTATATTTAATGAATTAATAACAATAAACTGAAAATTCTCCAAAACGTGGAAAAACGGATAAATATGCCTAATTCGATGATATTTTGTTTATATCACATAAAGGAAAAGAGGATGATAAAGGTCAAAATATTGCTAAATTCGATGATTTTTAGTACAAAACAAAATGCAAGAAAACTTACTTAAAAATGCAAAATTTGCGAAATTCTGAGATTTGAAGTCCAAATCACATATCGTGAGAAAAGATGAAGTAGTATCGAAATATTGGTAAAAACGAATATATTTACGTAACATATATATACTTATGTAATATATGAAAAACGTGAAAAAAGTCATTATTATACCAAATTTGAGGATTTTATTTTCGAATCATAGAGCGACGTTTCGTATTTTTTAGACCCTAGAAAAGACGTATAAAGATGTTGCTTCTAATACAAATGATAAAAATCAATGTGTTTTCATCACTCTCTTGAGCCTCTACTTCCCTTTCTTCAGCCTCTGCATCACTCTTGTAAGCCTCTGTATTCTAATATGCCTCAAAATCATTGAGCCTCTGCATAACTCTCTTGAATCTCTGAATCCCTCTCTTGAGCCTCTGCATCCCTCTCTTGAGCCTCTGCAACACTCTCATCAGCCTCTGCATCCCTCTCCTGAGCCTCTGAATCCCTCTTTTGAGCCTCTGCATCACTATCTCGAGCCTCTGCATCACTCTCTTCATCCTCTGCATCCCTCTCTTGAGGCTCTGCATCACTCTCTTGAGCCTCTGCTTTCACTCTCTTGAGCTTCGGCATCCCTCGCTTAACCATCTGCATCACTCTCTTGAGCCTCTGCATCACTCTCCTAAGCCTCAGCATCCATCTCTTGAGCCTCTGAATCCCTCGCTTAAGCCTCTGCATCACTCTCTTGAGCCTCTACATCCCTCTCTTGAGCCTCTGCATCACTCTCGTAAGCCTCTGCACCACTCTCTTGAGCCTCTGCATAACTCTCTTGAGTCTCTGCATCACTCTCTTCAGCCTCTGTATCTCTCTCTCTTGAGCCTCTGCATCACTCTCGTGAGCCTCTGCATCACCCTCTTAAGCCTCTGCATCCCTATTTTGAGCCTCTGCATCACTTTTTTAAGACTCTGCATCCCTTTCTTGAGCCTCTGCCTCCGTCGATTGAGCCTCTGCATCCCTCTCATGAGCCTTTGCATTCCTCTCTTGATCCTTTTCCATCACTTTCTTAAGCCTCTGCATCACTCTCCTGAGCCTCTGCATCCCTCTCTTGAGCCCCTGCACCCCTCTCTTATGCCTCTGCATCACTCTATTAAGCCTCTGCATCACTCTCTTGAGCCTCAGCATCCCTCTCTTAAGCCTCTGCATCACTCTCTTGAGCCTCTTCATCAATCTCTTCAATCTCTGCATTTCTCTCTTGAGCCTCTGCATCATTCTCCTAAGATTCTTCATCACTCTCTTGAACCTCTGCATCACTCTCTTGAGCCTCTGCATCACTCTCTTGAGCCTTTGCATCAATTTCTTAAGCCTATGCATCACTCTCTTGAGCCTATGCATCACACTCCTGAGGTTCTGCGTCACTCTATTGAGCCTCAATATCCTTCTCTTGAGCCTCTGCATCACTCTCGTAAGCTTCTGCATCACTCTCTTGAGCCTAAAACAGAACTCTGATCTCTCTTGATCTCTCTAAAACAGGACTTCTCCCCTTTTCAATATCTTACTCAGTATTTTAACGAGAAAGAAATGGTTGATTGAAAATGAAGTGTTTAAGGTTAATTTCTAATCAATTATGTATTTGCATCATTTTTATCGTATATTTAATGAATTAATAACAATAAACTGAAAATTCACAAAAACGTGGAAAACCCGCAAAATATTGCCTAATTCGATGATATTTTGTTTATATCACATAAAGGAAAGGGGGATGATAAACGTCAAAATATTGCTGAATTCGATGATTTTTATTACGGAACAAAATGCAAGAAAACTTGCTTAAAATGCAATATTATGCGAAAATCTGAGATTTGAAGGCCAAATCACATATCGTGATACTACATGAAATAGTATCGAAATAGTGGTAAAAATGAATATATTTACGTAATATAAAACTACATGAAAAAAATTGAAAAAAGTCATTATTATACCAAATTTGAGGATTTTAACTTCGAATCATAGAGCGACATTTCATATTTTTTAGACCCTAGAAAAGACGTATAGAGTTGTTGCTTCTAATACAAATGATAAAAATCATTGTGTTTTCATTAAAATTAACAAAAATGTTCCTGATTTTCTGTTTATATTACCGATGGAAGATGTACACGTAAAACTGTTCTAATCCGGCTGAAACGTCGATATATGCAATAAAAACAGAAATTCTCCCCTTTTCAATATCTTACTCAATATTTTAATGAGAACCAAATAGATGATTGAAATTTAAGTATTTAAAATTATTTTCTTATCTATTATGTGTATGCATCATTTTTATGGTATATTTAATGAATTAATAACAATAAACTGAAAATTCTCAAAAACGTGGAAAAACGGATAAATATGCCTAATTGGATGATGTTTTGTTTAAATCACATAAAGCAAAAGAGGATGATAAAGGTCAAAATATTGCTAAATTCGATGATTTTTAGTACAAAACAAAATGCAAGAAAACTTCCTTAAAAATGCAAAATTTGCGAAATTCTGAGATTTGAAGTCCAAATCACATATCGTGATAAATGATGAAGTAGTATCGAAATATTGGTAAAAACGAATATATTTACGTAAAATCATACTACATGAATAACGTGAAAAAAGTCACTGTATTACCATATTTAAGGATTTTAACTTCAAATCATTGAGCGAGGTTTCGTATTATTTAGATCCAAGAAAAGACAAATGACAATATTGTTTCCAATACAAATGATAAAAATCAATGTGTTTTCATTAGAATTAACTAAAATGTTCCTGATTTTCCGTTTATATTACCGATGGAAGATGTACACGTAAAACCGCTCTAATTCGGCTGAAACGTCGATATATGCAATAAAACAGAACTTCTCCCCTTTTCAATATCTTACTCAGTATTTTAACGAGAAACAAATAGTTGATTGAAAATGAAGTGTTTAAGGTTAATTTCTAATCAATTATGTATTTGCATCATTTTTACCGTATATTTATTGAATTAATAACAATAAACTGAAAATTCACAAAAACGTGGAAAAACTGCAAAATATTGCCTAATTCGATTATATTTTGTTTATATCACATAAAGGAAAAGGGGATGATAAACGTCAAAATATTGCTGAATTCGATGATTTTTAGTACGGAACAAAATGCAAGAAAACTTGCTTGAAATGCAATATTATGCGAAAATCTGAGATTTGAAGGCCAAATCACATATCGTGATACTACATGAAATAGTATCGAAATATTGGTAAAAATGAATATATTTACGTAATATATATACTTATGTAATATATGAAAAACGTGAAAAAAGTCATTATTATACCAAATTTGAGGATTTTAACTTCGAATCATAGAGCGACGTTTCGTATTTTTTAGACCCTAGAAAAGACGTATAAAGATGTTGCTTCTAATACAAATGATAAAAATCAATGTGTTTTCAATAAAATTAACTAAAATGTTTCTGATTTTCGGTTTATATTACCGATGGAAGATGTACACGTAAAACCGCTCTAATCCGGCTGAAACGTCGATATATGTAATAAAACCGAACTTCTCCCCTTTTCAATATCTTACTCAGTATTTTAATGAGAAACAAATAGATGATTGAAAGATAAGTATTTAAGGTTATTTTCTGATCAATTATGTGTTTGCATCATTTTTATCGTATATTTAATGAATTAATAACAATAAACTGAAAATTCTCAAAAACGTGGAAAAACGGATAAATATGCCTAATTCGATGATATTTTGTTTAAATCACATAAAGGAAAAGTGGATGATAAAGGTCAAAATATTGCTAAATTCGATGATTTTTAGTACAAAACAAAATGCAAGAAAACTTGCTTAAAAATGCAAAATTAGCGAAATTCTGAGATTTGAAGGCCAAATCACATATCAAGAGAAAACATGAAGTAGTATCGAAATATTGGTAAAAACGAATATATTTACGTAAAATCACACTACATGAATAACGTGAAAAAAGTCACTATAATACCATATTTGAGGATTTTAACTTCAAATCATAGAGCGAGGTTTTGTATTATTTAGATCCAAGAAAAGACATATGACAATGTTGTTTCCAATACAAATGATAAAAATCAATGTGTTTTCATTAGAATTAACTAAAACGTTCCTGATTTTCCGTTTATATTACCGATGGAAGATGTACACGTAAAACCGCTCTAATCCGGCTGAAACGTCGATATATGTAATAAAACCGAACTTCTCCCCTTTTCAATATCTAATTCAGTATTTTAACTAGAAACAAATAGTTAATTGCAAATGAAGTGTTTAAGGTTAATTTCTAATCAATTATGTGTTCACTCTGCATCACTCTCTTGAGCCTCTTCATCACTCTCTTGAGCCTCTGCATCACCCTCTTAAGCCTCTGCATCCCTATTTTGAGCCTCTGCATCACTTTTTAAGCCTCTGCATCTCTTGCTTGAGCCTCTGCCTCCCTCGCTTGAGCCTCTGCATCCCTCTCATGAGTCTCTGCATCCCTCTCTTGAGCCTTTGCATCATTCTCTTAAGCCTCTGCATCACTCTCCTGAGCCTCTGCATCCCGCTCTTGAGCCCCTGCATCCTTCTCTTATGCCTCTGCATCACTCTCGTGAGCCTCAGCATCCCTCTCTTAAGCCTCTGCATCACTCTCGTGAGACTCAGCATCCCTCTCTTAAGCCTCTGCATCACTCTCTTGAGCCTCTTCATCACTCTCTTCAATATGTGCATCACTCTTTTAAGCTTCTGCATCACTCTCTTGAGCCTCTACATCCTTCTCTTGAGTCTCTGCATCACTCTCTTCAGCCTCTGCATCCCTCTCTTGAGCCTCTGCATCACTCTCTTGAGCCTCTGCATCACCCTTTTAAGCCTCTGCATCCCTATTTTGAGCCTCTGCATCACTTTGTAAGCCTCTGCATCTCTTTCTTGAGCCTCTGCCTCCCTCGCTTGAGCCTCTGCATCCCTCTCATGAGTCTCTGCATCCCTCTCTTGAGCCTTTGCATCATTCTCTTAAGCCTCTGCATCACTCTCCTGATCCTCTGCATCCCTCTCTTGAGCCCCTGCATCCCTCTCTTATGCCTCTGCATCACTCTCTTGAGCCTCAGCATCCGTCTCTTAAGCGTCTGCGTCACTCTCTTGAGCCTTTTCATGACTCTCTTCAATCTCTGCATCACTCTCTGAAGCTTCTGCATCACTCTCTTGAGCCTCTACATCCCGGTCATGAGCCTCTGCATCACTCTCGTAAGCCTCTGCACCACTCTCTTGAGCCTCTGCATCACTCTCTTTAACTCCTGCATCCCTCTCATGAGCCTCTGCATCCCTCTCTTGAGCCCCTGCATCCCTCTCGTGAGCCTCTGCTTCCCTTTCTTGAGCCTCTGCATCACTTTTTAAGCCTCTGCATCTTTTTCTTGAGCCTCTGCCTCCCTCGCTTGAGCCTCTGCATCCCTCTCATGAGTCTCTGCATCCCTCTCTTGAGCCTTTGCATCATTCTCTTAAGCCTCTGCATCACTCTCCTGAGCCTCTGCATCCCTCTCTTGAGCCTCTGCATCACCCTTTTATGCCTCTGCATCCCTATTTTGAGCCTCTGCATCACTTTGTAAGCCTCTGCATCTCTTTCTTGAGCCTCTGCCTCCCTCGCTTGAGCCTCTGCATCCCTCTCATGAGTCTCTGCATCCCTCTCTTGAGCCTTTGCATCGTTCTCTTAAGCCTCTGCATCACTCTCCTGAGCCTCTGCATCCCTCTCTTGAGCCCCTGCATCCCTCTCTTATGCCTCTGCATCACTCTCTTGAGCCTCAGCATCCCTCTCTTAAGCCTCTGCGTCACTCTCTTGAGCCCCTTCATGACTCTCTTCAATCTCTGCATCACTCTCTGAAGCTTCTGCATCACTCTCTTGAGCCTCTACATCCCGGTCTTGAGCCTCTGCATCACTCTCGTAAGCCTCTGCACCACTCTCTTGAGCCTCTGCATCACTCTCTTTAACTCCTTGCATCCCTCTCATGAGCCTCTGCATCCCTCTCTTGAGCCCCTGCATCCTTCTCTTGAGCCTCTGCATCCCTCTCTTGAGCCTCTGCATCACTTTTTAAGCCTCTGCATCTCTTTCTTGAGCCTCTGCCTCCCTCGCTTGAGCCTCTGCATCCCTCTCATGAGTCTCTGCATCCCTCTCTTGAGCCTTTGCATCATTCTCTTAAGCCTCTGCATCACTCTCCTGAGCATCTGCATCCCTCTCTTGAGCCTCTACATCCTTCTCTTGAGTCTCTGCATCACTCTCTTGAGCGTCTGCATCCCTCTCTTGAGCCTCTGCATCACTCTCTTGAGCCTCTGAATCACCCTTTTAAGCCTCTGCATCCCTATTTTGAGCCTCTGCATCACTTTATAAGCCTCTGCATCTCTTTCTTGAGCATCTGCCTCCCTCGCTTGAGCCTCTGCATCCCTCTCATGAGTCTCTGCATCCCTCTCTTGAGCCTTTGCATCATTCTCTTAAGCCTCTGCATCACTCTCCTGAGCCTCTGCATCCCTCTCTTGAGCCCCTGCATCCCTCTCTTATGCCTCTGCATCACTCTCTTGAGCCTCAGCATCCCTCTCTTAAGCCTCTGCATCACTCTCTTGAGCCTCTTCATCACTCTCTTCAATCTCTGCATCACTCTCTTAAGCTTCTGCATCACTCTCTTGAGCCTCTACATCCCTCTCTTGAGTATGTGCATCACTCTCTTCAGCCTCTGCAATCCCTCTCTTGAGCCTCTGCATCACTCTCTTGAGCCTCTGCATCACCCTCTTAAGCCTCTGCATCCCTATTTTGAGCCTCTGCATCACTTTGTATGCCTATGCATCTATTTCTTGAGCCTCTGCCTCCCTCGCTTGAGCCTCTGCATCCCTCTCATGAGTCTCTGCATCCCTCTCTTGAGCCTTTGCATCATTCTCTTAAGCCTCTGCATCACTCTCCTGAGCCTCTGCATCCCTCTCTTGAGCCCCTGCATCCCTCTCTTATGCCTCTGCATCACTCTCTTGAGCCTCTGCATCCCTTTCTTGAGCCTCTGCATCACTCTCTTTAACTCCTGCATCCCTCACATGAGCCTCTGCATCCCTCTCTTGAGCCTCAGCGTCACTGTCAAGAGACTCTGCATCACTCTCTTGTGCCTCTGCATCCCTCTCTTGAGCCCCTGCATCCCTCTCTTGAGCCTCGGCAATCCTCTCTTGAGCCTCTGCATCACTCTCTTAAGCCTCTGCATCACTCTCTTAAGCTTCTGTATCTCTCTCTTGAGCCTCTACATCCCGCTCTTGAGCCTCTGCATCACTCTCGTAAGCCTCTGCACAACTCTCTTGAGCCTCTGCATAACTCTCTTGAGTCTCTGCATCACTCTCTTCAGCCTCTGCATCCCTTTCTTGAGCCTCTGCCTCCCTCTCTTGGGCCTCTGCATCCCTCTCATGAGCCTCTGCATCCCTCTCTTCAGCCTTTGCATCACTCACTTAAGCCTCTGCATCACTCTCTTGAGCCTCTTCATCACTCTCTTCAATCTCTGCATCCCTCTCTTGAGCCTCTGCATCATTCTCCTAAGATTCTTCATCACTCCCTTGAGCCTCTGCGTCACTCTTCTGAGCCTCTGCATCCCTCTCTTAAGCCTCTGCAACACTCTCTTCAGCCTCTGTATCACTCTCTTAAGCCTTTGCAGCCGTCTGTTGATCCTCTACAACACTCTCTTGAGCTTCTGCATCACTCTCTTGCGCCTCTGCAACACTCTCTTCAGCCTCTGCATCACTCTCTTGAGGCCTGTGCATCACTCTCTTGAGCCTCTGAATCCCTCTCTTGAGCCTCTGCATCACTCTCTCGAGCCTCTGCATCACTCTCGTAAGCCTCTGAATCACTCTCTTGAGCCTCTGCATCCCTCTCTTGAACTCCTGCATCCCTCTCATGAGCCTCTGCATTCCTCTCTTGAGCCTCTGCAACCCTCTCTTGAGCCTTTGCATCTCTCTCATGAGCCTCTGCATTCCTCTCTTGAGCCTCTGCATCCCTCTCTTGAGTCTCTGCATCCCTCTCGTGAGCCTCTGCATCATTTTCTTAAGCCTCTGAATCACTCTCCTGAGCCTCTGCATCACTCTCTTGAGCCCCTGCATCCTTCTCTTGAGCCTCTGCATCACTCTCTTGAGCCTCTGCATCAACCTCTTAAGCCTCTGCATCACTCTCTTGAGCCTCTGCATCCCTCTCCTAAGCCTCTGCCTCACTCTCTCAAGCCTCTGCTTCACTCTCGTTAGCCTCTGAATCACTGTCTTGAGCCTCTGCATCCCTCTCTTGAGCCTCTGCATCCCTCTCTTAAGCCTCTGCATCACTCTCTTGAGCATCTTCATCACTTTTAAATCTCTGCATCCCTCTCTTGAGCCTCTGCATAACTCTCTAGAGCCTATGCATCACTGTCTTAAGCCTCTGCATCCATCTCTTGAGCCTCTGAATCCTTCTCTTGAGCCTCTGCATCACTCTCTTGAGCCTCTGCATCACTCTCTTAAGCCTCTGCATCACTCTCTTAAGCTTCTGCATCACTCTCTTGAGCCTCTACATCCCGCTCTTGAGACTCTGCATCACTCTCGTAAGCCTCTGCACCACTCTCTTGAGCCTCTGCATAACTCTCTTGAGTCTCTGCATCACTCTCTTCAGCCTCTGCATCTCTCTCTTGAGCCACTGCAACACTCTCTTGAGCCTCTGCATCCCTCTCATGAGCCTCTGCATCCCTTTCTTCAGCCTTTCCATCATTCTCTTAAGCCTCTGCATCACTCTCTTGAACCCCTGCATCACTATCTTATGCCTCTACATCACTCTCTTAAGCCTCTGCATCACTCTCTAGAGCCTCTGCATCACTCTCTTGAGCCTCTGCATTACTCTCTTGAGCCTCGGCATCCCTCTCTTAAGCCTCTGCATCACTCGCTTGATCCTCTGCATCACTCTCTTAAGCCTCTGAATCCATCTCTTGAGTCTCTGAATCCTTCTCTTGAGCCTCTGCATCACTCTCTTTAGCCTCTGCATCACTCTCTTAAGCTTCTGCATCACTCTCTTGAGCCACTACATCCCGCTCTTGAGCCTCTGCATCAATCTCGTAAGCCTCTGCACGACTCTCTTAAGCCTCTGCATAACTCTCTTGAGTCTCTGCATCACTTTCTTCAGCCTTTGCATCCCTTTCTTGAGCCTCTGCCTCCCTCTCTTGAGCCTCTGTATCCCTCTCATGAGCCTCTGCATCCCTCTCTTCAGCCTTTGCATCACTCTCTTAAGCCTCTGCATCACTCTCTTGAGCCTCTGCATCCCTCTCTTGAGCCCCTGCGTCCCTCTCTTATGCCTCTGCATCACTCTCTTAATCCTCTGCATCACTCTCTTGAGCCTCAGCATCCCTCTGTTAAGCCTCTGCATCACTCTCTTGAGCCTCTTCATCACTCTCTTCAATCTCCGCATCCATCTCCTGAGCCTCTGCATCATTCTCCTAAGATTCTTCATCACTCTCTTGAGCCTCTGCATCACTCTCTTGAGCCTCTGCATCCCTCTCTTAAGCCTCTGCAACACTCTCTTCAGCCTCTGCATCACTCTGTTAGGCCTCTGCATCCGTCTCTTGATCCTCTGCAACACTCTCTTGAGCCTCTGCATCACTCTCTTGCGCCTCTGCAACACTCTCTTCAGCCTCTGCATCACTCTCTTCAGGCCTGTGCATCACTCTCTTAAGCCTCTGAATCCATCTCTTGAGCCTCTGCATCACTCTCTCGAGACTCTGCATCACTCTCTTGATCCTCTGCATCACTCTCTTGAGCCTCTGCATCACCCTCTTGAGCCTCTGTATCCCTCTCTTGAGCCTCTGCATCACTCTTTTGAGCCTCTGCATCACCCTGTTGAGCATTTGCATCCCTTTTTTGAGCCTCTGAACCACTTTCTTAAGCCTCTGCATCCCTTTCATGATCCTCTGCATCATTCTCTTGAACTCATGCATCCCTCTCATGAGCCTTTGCGTCCCTCTCCTGAGCCTTTGCATCACTCTCTTAAGCCTCTACATCCCTCTCTTGAGCCATTGCGTCACTCTCAAGAGCCTCTGCATCCCTCTCTTGTGCCTCTGCATCCCTGACTTGAGCCTCTGCATCCCTCTCATGAGCCCCTGCAATCCATCTCTTTACCTCGCCATCCCTCTCTTGAGCCTCTGCATCACTCTCTTGAGCCCCTGCATCCCTCTCTTGAGCCTCTGCATCACTCTCTTGAGCCTCTGCATCACTCTCTTGATCCTCTGCATCACTCTCTTGAGCCCCTGCATCCCTCTCTTGAGCCTCTGCATCACTCTCTTGAGCCTCTGCATCACCCTCTTAAGCCTCTGCATTACTCTCTTGAGCCTCTGCATCCCTCTCCTAAGCCTCTGCCTCACTCTCTCAAGCCTCTGCATCACTCTCGTAAGCTTCTGAATCACTGTCTTGAGCCTCTGCATCCCACTCTTGAGCCTCTGCATCCCTCTCTTAAGCCTCTGCATCACTCTCTTGAGCATCTTCATCACTCTCTTCAATCTCTGCATCCATCTCTTGAGCCTCTGCATCATTCTCCTAATATGCTTCATCACTCTCTTGAGCCTCTACATCACTCTTTTGAGCCTTTGTATCAATCTCTTAAGCCTCTACCTCCCTCTCTTGAGCCTCTGCATCACTCCCGTAAGCCTGTGCATCACTCTCTTGAGCCTCTGCATAACTTTCTTGAGTCTCTACATCCCTCTCTTAAGCCTCTGCATCCCTCTCTTGAGCCTCTGCAACACACTCATCAGCCTCTGCAATCCTCTCTTGAGCCTCTGAATCCCTCTTTTGAGCCTCTGCATAACTATCTCGAGCCTCTGCATCACTCTCTTCATCCTCTGCATCCCTCTCTTGAGCCTCTGCATCACTCTCTTGAGCCTCTGCATCACTCTCTTGAGATTCGGCATCCCTCTCTTAAGCCTCTGCATCCACCTCGTGAGCCTCTGAATCCCTCTCTTGAGCCTCTGCATCACTCTCTTGAGCGTTTGCATCACTCCCTTAAGCCTCTGCATCACTCTCTTAAGCTTCTGCATCACTCTCTTGAGCCTCTACATCCCTCTCTTGAGTCTCTGCATCACTCACTTCAGCCTCTGCATCCCTCTCTTGAGCCTCTGCATCCCTCTCCTAAGCCTCTGCCTCACTCTCTCAAGCCTCTGCATCACTCTCGTAAGCTTCTGAATCACTGTCTTGAGCCTCTGCATCCCACTCTTGAGCCTCTGCATCCCTCTCTTAAGCCTCTGCATCACTCTCTTGAGCATCTTCGTCACTCTCTTCAATCTCTGCATCCATCTCTTGAGCCTCTGCATCATTCTCCTAATATGCTTCATCACTCTCTTGAGCCTCTACATCCTTCTCTTGAGTCTCTACATCACTCTCTTCAGCCTCTGCATCCCTCTCTTGAGCCTCTGCATCACTCTCTTGAGCCTCTGCATCACCCTTTTAAGCCTCTGCATCCCTATTTTGAGCCTCTGCATCACTTTGTAAGCCTCTGCATCTCTTTCTTGAGCCTCTGCCTCCCTCGCTTGAGCCTCTGCATCCCTCTCATGAGTCTCTGCATCCCTCTCTTGAGCCTTTGCATCATTCTCTTAAGCCTCTGCATCACTCTCCTGATCCTCTGCATCCCTCTCTTGAGCCCCTGCATCCCTCTCTTATGCCTCTGCATCACTCTCTTGAGCCTCAGCATCCGTCTCTTAAGCGTCTGCGTCACTCTCTTGAGCCTTTTCATGACTCTCTTCAATCTCTGCATCACTCTCTGAAGCTTCTGCATCACTCTCTTGAGCCTCTACATCCCGGTCTTGAGCCTCTGCATCACTCTCGTAAGCCTCTGCACCACTCTCTTGAGCCTCTGCATCACTCTCTTTAACTCCTGCATCCCTCTCATGAGCCTCTGCATCCCTCTCTTGAGCCCCTGCATCCCTCTCGTGAGCCTCTGCATCCCTCTCTTGAGCCTCTGCATCACTTTTTAAGCCTCTGCATCTTTTTCTTGAGCCTCTGCCTCCCTCGCTTGAGCCTCTGCATCCCTCTCATGAGTCTCTGCATCCCTCTCTTGAGCCTTTGCATCATTCTCTTAAGCCTCTGCATCACTCTCCTGAGCCTCTGCATCCCTCTCTTGAGCCTCTGCATCACCCTTTTATGCCTCTGCATCCCTATTTGAGCCTCTGCATCACTTTGTAAGCCTCTGCATCTCTTTCTTGAGCCTCTGCCTCCCTCGCTTGAGCCTCTGCATCCCTCTCATGAGTCTCTGCATCCCTCTCTTGAGCCTTTGCATCGTTCTCTTAAGCCTCTGCATCACTCTCCTGAGCCTCTGCATCCCTCTCTTGAGCCCCTGCATCCCTCTCTATGCCTCTGCATCACTCTCTTGAGCCTCAGCATCCCTCTCTTAAGCCTCTGCGTCACTCTCTTGAGCCTCTTCATGACTCTCTTCAATCTCTGCATCACTCTCTGAAGCTTCTGCATCACTCTCTTGAGCCTCTACATCCCGGTCTAGAGCCTCTGCATCACTCTCGTAGCCTCTGCACCACTCTCTTGAGCCTCTGCATCACTCTCTTTAACTCCTGCATCCCTCTCATGAGCCTCTGCATCCCTCTCTTGAGCCCCTGCATCCTTCTCTTGAGCCTCTGCATCCCTCTCTTGAGCTTCTGCATCACTTTTTAAGCCTCTGCATCTCTTTCTTGAGCCTCTGCCTCCCTCGCTTGAGCCTCTGCATCCCTCTCATGAGTCTCTGCATCCCTCTCTTGAGCCTTTGCATCATTCTCTTAAGCCTCTGCATCACTCTCCTGAGCATCTGCATCCCTCTCTTGAGCCTCTACATCCTTCTCTTGAGTCTCTGCATCACTCTGTTGAGCGTCTGCATCCCTCTCTTGAGCCTCTGCATCACTCTCTTGAGCCTCTGAATCACCCTTTTAAGCCTCTGCATCCCTATTTTGAGCCTCTGCATCACTTTATAAGCCTATGCATCTCTTTCTTGAGCATCTGCCTCCCTCGCTTGAGCCTCTGCATCCCTCTCATGAGTCTCTGCATCCCTCTCTTGAGCCTTTGCATCATTCTCTTAAGCCTCTGCATCACTCTCCTGAGCCTCTGCATCCCTCTCTTGAGCCCCTGCATCCCTCTCTTATGCCTCTGCATCACTCTCTTGAGCCTCAGCATCCCTCTCTTAAGCCTCTGCATCACTCTCTTGAGCCTCTTCATCACTCTCTTCAATCTCTGCATCACTCTCTTAAGCTTCTGCATCACTCTCTTGAGCCTCTACATCCCTCTCTTGAGTATGTGCATCACTCTCTTCAGCCTCTGCATCCCTCTCTTGAGCCTCTGCATCACTCTCTTGAGCCTCTGCATCACCCTCTTAAGCCTCTGCATCCCTATTTTGAGCCTCTGCATCACTTTGTATGCCTATGCATCTATTTCTTGAGCCTCTGCCTCCCTCGCTTGAGCCTCTGCATCCCTCTCATGAGTCTCTGCATCCCTCTCTTGAGCCTTTGCATCATTCTCTTAAGCCTCTGCATCACTCTCCTGAGCCTCTGCATCCCTCTCTTGAGCCCCTGCATCCCTCTCTTATGCCTCTGCATCACTCTCTTGAGCCTCTGCATCCCTTTCTTGAGCCTCTGCATCACTCTCTTTAACTCCTGCATCCCTCACATGAGCCTCTACATCCCTCTCTTGAGCCTCAGCGTCACTGTCAAGAGACTCTGCATCACTCTCTTGTGCCTCTGCATCCCTCTCTTGAGCCCCTGCATCCCTCTCTTGAGCCTCGGCAATCCTCTCTTGAGCCTCTGCATCACTCTCTTAAGCCTCTGCATCACTCTCTTAAGCTTCTGCATCTCTCTCTTGAGCCTCTACATCCCGCTCTTGAGCCTCTGCATCACTCTCGTAAGCCTCTGCACAACTCTCTTGAGCCTCTGCATAACTCTCTTGAGTCTCTGCATCACTCTCTTCAGCCTCTGCATCCCTTTCTTGAGCCTCTGCCTCCCTCTCTTGGGCCTCTGCATCCCTCTCATGAGCCTCTGCATCCCTCTCTTCAGCCTTTGCATCACTCACTTAAGCCTCTGCATCACTCTCTTGAGCCTCTTCATCACTCTCTTCAATCTCTGCATCCCTCTCTTGAGCCTCTGCATCATTCTCCTAAGATTCTTCATCACTCCCTTGAGCCTCTGCGTCACTCTTCTGAGCCTCTGCATCCCTCTCTTAAGCCTCTGCAACACTCTCTTCAGCCTCTGTATCACTCTCTTAAGCCTCTGCATCCGTCTGTTGATCCTCTGCAACACTCTCTTGAGCCTCTGCATCACTCTCTTGCGCCTCTGCAACACTCTCTTCAGCCTCTGCATCACTCTCTTGAGGCCTGTGCATCACTCTCTTGAGCCTCTGAATCCCTCTCTTGAGCCTCTGCATCACTCTCTCGAGCCTCTGCATCACTCTCGTAAGCCTCTGAATCACTCTCTTGAGCCTCTGCATCCCTCTCTTGAACTCCTGCATCCCTCTCATGAGCCTCTGCATTCCTCTCTTGAGCCTCTGCAACCCTCTCTTGAGCCTTTGCATCTCTCTCATGAGCCTCTGCATTCCTCTCTTGAGCCTCTGCATCCCTCTCTTGAGTCTCTGCATCCCTCTCGTGAGCCTCTGCATCATTTTCTTAAGCCTCTGAATCACTCTCCTGAGCCTCTGCATCACTCTCTTGAGCCCCTGCATCCTTCTCTTGAGCCTCTGCATCACTCTCTTGAGCCTCTGCATCAACCTCTTAAGCCTCTGCATCACTCTCTTGAGCCTCTGCATCCCTCTCCTAAGCCTCTGCCTCACTCTCTCAAGCCTCTGCTTCACTCTCGTTAGCCTCTGAATCACTGTCTTGAGCCTCTGCATCCCTCTCTTGAGCCTCTGCATCCCTCTCTTAAGCCTCTGCATCACTCTCTTGAGCATCTTCATCACTTTTCAATCTCTGCATCCCTCTCTTGAGCCTCTGCATAACTCTCTAGAGCCTCTGCATCACTGTCTTAAGCCTCTGCATCCATCTCTTGAGCCTCTGAATCCTTCTCTTGAGCCTCTGCATCACTCTCTTGAGCCTCTGCATCACTCTCTTAAGCCTCTGCATCACTCTCTTAAGCTTCTGCATCACTCTCTTGAGCCTCTACATCCCGCTCTTGAGACTCTGCATCACTCTCGTAAGCCTCTGCACCACTCTCTTGAGCCTCTGCATAACTCTCTTGAGTCTCTGCATCACTCTCTTCAGCCTCTGCATCTCTCTCTTGAGCCACTGCAACACTCTCTTGAGCCTCTGCATCCCTCTCATGAGCCTCTGCATCCCTTTCTTCAGCCTTTCCATCATTCTCTTAAGCCTCTGCATCACTCTCTTGAACCCCTGCATCACTATCTTATGCCTCTGCATCACTCTCTTAAGCCTCTGCATCACTCTCTAGAGCCTCTGCATCACTCTCTTGAGCCTCTGCATTACTCTCTTGAGCCTCGGCATCCCTCTCTTAAGCCTCTGCATCACTCGCTTGATCCTCTGCATCACTCTCTTAAGCCTCTGAATCCATCTCTTGAGTCTCTGAATCTTCTCTTGAGCCTCTGCATCACTCTCTTTAGCCTCTGCATCACTCTCTTAAGCTTCTGCATCACTCTCTTGAGCCACTACATCCCGCTCTTGAGCCTCTGCATCAATCTCGTAAGCCTCTGCACGACTCTCTTAAGCCTCTGCATAACTCTCTTGAGTCTCTGCATCACTTTCTTCAGCCTTTGCATCCCTTTCTTGAGCCTCTGCCTCCCTCTCTTGAGCCTCTGTATCCCTCTCATGGGCCTCTGCATCCCTCTCTTCAGCCTTTGCATCACTCTCTTAAACCTCTGCATCACTCTCTTGAGCCTCTGCATCCCTCTCTTGAGCCCCTGCATCCCTCTCTTATGCCTCTGCATCACTCTCTTAATCCTCTGCATCACTCTCTTGAGCCTCAGCATCCCTCTGTTAAGCCTCTGCATCACTCTCTTGAGCCTCTTCATCACTCTCTTCAATCTCCGCATCCATCTCCTGAGCCTCTGCATCATTCTCCTAAGATTCTTCATCACTCTCTTGAGCCTCTGCATCACTCTCTTGAGCCTCTGCATCCCTCTCTTAAGCCTCTGCAACACTCTCTTCAGCCTCTGCATCACTCTGTTAGGCCTCTGCATCCGTCTCTTGATCCTCTGCAACACTCTCTTGAGCCTCTGCATCACTCTCTTGCGCCTCTGCAACACTCTCTTCAGCCTCTGCATCACTCTCTTCAGGCCTGTGCATCACTCTCTTAAGCCTCTGAATCCATCTCTTGAGCCTCTGCATCACTCTCTCGAGACTCTGCATCACTCTCTTGATCCTCTGCATCACTCTCTTGAGCCTCTGCATCACCCTCTTGAGCCTCTGTATCCCTCTCTTGAGCCTCTGCATCACTCTTTTGAGCCTCTGCATCACCCTGTTAAGCATTTGCATCCCTTTTTTGAGCCTCTGAACCACTTTCTTAAGCCTCTGCATCCCTTTCATGATCCTCTGCATCATTCTCTTGAACTCATGCATCCCTCTCATGAGCCTTTGCGTCCCTCTCCTTAGCCTTTGCATCACTCTCTTAAGCCTCTACATCCCTCTCTTGAGCCATTGCGTCACTCTCAAGAGCCTCTGCATCCCTCTCTTGTGCCTCTGCATCCCTGACTTGAGCCTCTGCATCCCTCTCATGAGCCCCTGCATCCATCTCTTTACCTCGCCATCCCTCTCTTGAGCCTCTGCATCACTCTCTTGAGCCCCTGCATCCCTCTCTTGAGCCTCTGCATCACTCTCTTGAGCCTCTGCATCACTCTCTTGAGCCTCTGCATCACTCTCTTGAGCACCTGCATCCCTCTCTTGAGCCTCTGCATCACTCTCTTGAGCCTCTGCATCACCCTCTTAAGCCTCTGCATTACTCTCTTGAGCCTCTGCATCCCTCTCCTAAGCCTCTGCCTCACTCTCTCAAGCCTCTGCATCACTCTCGTAAGCTTCTGAATCACTGTCTTGAGCCTCTGCATCCCACTCTTGAGCCTCTGCATCCCTCTCTTAAGCCTCTGCATCACTCTCTTGAGCATCTTCATCACTCTCTTCAATCTCTGCATCCATCTCTTGAGCCTCTGCATCATTCTCCTAATATGCTTCATCACTCTCTTGAGCCTCTACATCACTCTTTTGAGCCTTTGTATCAATCTCTTAAGCCTCTACATCCCTCTCTTGAGCCTCTGCATCACTCCCGTAAGCCTGTGCATCACTCTCTTGAGCCTCTGCATAACTTTCTTGAGTCTCTACATCCCTCTCTTAAGCCTCTGCATCCCTCTCTTGAGCCTCTGCAACACACTCATCAGCCTCTGCATCCCTCTCTTGAGCCTCTGAATCCCTCTTTTGAGCCTCTGCATAACTATCTCGAGCCTCTGCGTCACTCTCTTCATCCTCTGCATCCCTCTCTTGAGCCTCACCATCACTCTCTTGAGCCTCTGCATCACTCTCTTGAGATTCGGCATCCCTCTCTTAAGCCTCTGCATCCATCTCGTGAGCCTCTGAATCCCTCTCTTGAGCCTCTGCATCACTCTCTTGAGCGTTTGCATCACTCCCTTAAGCCTCTGCATCACTCTCTTAAGCTTCTGCATCACTCTCTTGAGCCTCTACATCCCTCTCTTGAGTCTCTGCATCACTCACTTCAGCCTCTGCATCCCTCTCTTGAGCCTCTGCATCCCTCTCCTAAGCCTCTGCCTCACTCTCTCAAGCCTCTGCATCACTCTCGTAAGCTTCTGAATCACTGTCTTGAGCCTCTGCATCCCACTCTTGAGCCTCTGCATCCCTCTCTTAAGCCTCTGCATCACTCTCTTGAGCATCTTCGTCACTCTCTTCAATCTCTGCATCCATCTCTTGAGCCTCTGCATCATTCTCCTAATATGCTTCATCACTCTCTTGAGCCTCTACATCCTTCTCTTGAGTCTCTGCATCACTCTCTTCAGCCTCTGCATCCCTCTCTTGAGCCTCTGCATCACTCTCTTGAGCCTCTGCATCACCCTTTTAAGCCTCTGCATCCCTATTTTGAGCCTCTGCATCACTTTGTAAGCCTCTGCATCTCTTTCTTGAGCCTCTGCCTCCCTCGCTTGAGCCTCTGCATCCCTCTCATGAGTCTCTGCATCCCTCTCTTGAGCCTTTGCATCATTCTCTTAAGCCTCTGCATCACTCTCCTGATCCTCTGCATCCCTCTCTTGAGCCCCTGCATCCCTCTCTTATGCCTCTGCATCACTCTCTTGAGCCTCAGCATCCGTCTCTTAAGCGTCTGCGTCACTCTCTTGAGCCTTTTCATGACTCTCTTCAATCTCTGCATCACTCTCTGAAGCTTCTGCATCACTCTCTTGAGCCTCTACATCCCGGTCTTGAGCCTCTGCATCACTCTCGTAACCTCTGCACCACTCTCTTGAGCCTCTGCATCACTCTCTTTAACTCCTGCATCCCTCTCATGAGCCTCTGCATCCCTCTCTTGAGCCCCTGCATCCCTCTCGTGAGCCTCTGCATCCCTCTCTTGAGCCTCTGCATCACTTTTTAAGCCTCTGCATCTTTTTCTTGAGCCTCTGCCTCCCTCGCTTGAGCCTCTGCATCCCTCTCATGAGTCTCTGCATCCCTCTCTTGAGCCTTTGCATCATTCTCTTAAGCCTCTGCATCACTCTCCTGAGCCTCTGCATCCCTCTCTTGAGCCTCTGCATCACCCTTTTATGCCTCTGCATCCCTATTTTGAGCCTCTGCATCACTTTGTAAGCCTCTGCATCTCTTTCTTGAGCCTCTGCCTCCCTCGCTTGAGCCTCTGCATCCCTCTCATGAGTCTCTGCATCCCTCTCTTGAGCCTTTGCATCGTTCTCTTAAGCCTCTGCATCACTCTCCTGAGCCTCTGCATCCCTCTCTTGAGCCCCTGCATCCCTCTCTTATGCCTCTGCATCACTCTCTTGAGCCTCAGCATCCCTCTCTTAAGCCTCTGCGTCACTCTCTTGAGCCTCTTCATGACTCTCTTCAATCTCTGCATCACTCTCTGAAGCTTCTGCATCACTCTCTTGAGCCTCTACATCCCGGTCTAGAGCCTCTGCATCACTCTCGTAAGCCTCTGCACCACTCTCTTGAGCCTCTGCATCACTCTCTTTAACTCCTGCATCCCTCTCATGAGCCTCTGCATCCCTCTCTTGAGCCCCTGCATCCTTCTCTTGAGCCTCTGCATCCCTCTCTTGAGCTCTGCATCACTTTTTAAGCCTCTGCATCTCTTTCTTGAGCCTCTGCCTCCCTCGCTTGAGCCTCTGCATCCCTCTCATGAGTCTCTGCATCCCTCTCTTGAGCCTTTGCATCATTCTCTTAAGCCTCTGCATCACTCTCCTGAGCATCTGCATCCCTCTCTTGAGCCTCTACATCCTTCTCTTGAGTCTCTGCATCACTCTCTTGAGCGTCTGCATCCCTCTCTTGAGCCTCTGCATCACTCTCTTGAGCCTCTGAATCACCCTTTTAAGCCTCTGCATCCCTATTTTGAGCCTCTGCATCACTTTATAAGCCTCTGCATCTCTTTCTTGAGCATCTGCCTCCCTCGCTTGAGCCTCTGCATCCCTCTCATGAGTCTCTGCATCCCTCTCTTGAGCCTTTGCATCATTCTCTTAAGCCTCTGCATCACTCTCCTGAGCCTCTGCATCCCTCTCTTGAGCCCCTGCATCCCTCTCTTATGCCTCTGCATCACTCTCTTGAGCCTCAGCATCCCTCTCTTAAGCCTCTGCATCACTCTCTTGAGCCTCTTCATCACTCTCTTCAATCTCTGCATCACTCTCTTAAGCTTCTGCATCACTCTCTTGAGCCTCTACATCCCTCTCTTGAGTATGTGCATCACTCTCTTCAGCCTCTGCATCCCTCTCTTGAGCCTCTGCATCACTCTCTTGAGCCTCTGCATCACCCTCTTAAGCCTCTGCATCCCTATTTTGAGCCTCTGCATCACTTTGTATGCCTATGCATCTATTTCTTGAGCCTCTGCCTCCCTCGCTTGAGCCTCTGCATCCCTCTCATGAGTCTCTGCATCCCTCTCTTGAGCCTTTGCATCATTCTCTTAAGCCTCTGCATCACTCTCCTGAGCCTCTGCATCCCTCTCTTGAGCCCCTGCATCCCTCTCTTATGCCTCTGCATCACTCTCTTGAGCCTCTGCATCCCTTTCTTGAGCCTCTGCATCACTCTCTTTAACTCCTGCATCCCTCACATGAGCCTCTCATCCCTCTCTTGAGCCTCAGCGTCACTGTCAAGAGACTCTGCATCACTCTCTTGTGCCTCTGCATCCCTCTCTTGAGCCCCTGCATCCCTCTCTTGAGCCTCGGCAATCCTCTCTTGAGCCTCTGCATCACTCTCTTAAGCTTCTGCATCTCTCTCTTGAGCCTCTACATCCCGCTCTTGAGCCTCTGCATCACTCTCGTAAGCCTCTGCACAACTCTCTTGAGCCTCTGCATAACTCTCTTGAGTCTCTGCATCACTCTCTTCAGCCTCTGCATCCCTTTCTTGAGCCTCTGCCTCCCTCTCTTGGGCCTCTGCATCCCTCTCATGAGCCTCTGCATCCCTCTCTTCAGCCTTTGCATCACTCACTTAAGCCTCTGCATCACTCTCTTGAGCCTCTTCATCACTCTCTTCAATCTCTGCATCCCTCTCTTGAGCCTCTGCATCATTCTCCTAAGATTCTTCATCACTCCCTTGAGCCTCTGCGTCACTCTTCTGAGCCTCTGCATCCCTCTCTTAAGCCTCTGCAACACTCTCTTCAGCCTCTGTATCACTCTCTTAAGCCTCTGCATCCGTCTGTTGATCCTCTGCAACACTCTCTTGAGCCTCTGCATCACTCTCTTGCGCCTCTGCAACACTCTCTTCAGCCTCTGCATCACTCTCTTGAGGCCTGTGCATCACTCTCTTGAGCCTCTGAATCCCTCTCTTGAGCCTCTGCATCACTCTCTCGAGCCTCTGCATCACTCTCGTAAGCCTCTGAATCACTCTCTTGAGCCTCTGCATCCCTCTCTTGAACTCCTGCATCCCTCTCATGAGCCTCTGCATTCCTCTCTTGAGCCTCTGCAACCCTCTCTTGAGCCTTTGCATCTCTCTCATGAGCCTCTGCATTCCTCTCTTGAGCCTCTGCATCCCTCTCTTGAGTCTCTGCATCCCTCTCGTGAGCCTCTGCATCATTTTCTTAAGCCTCTGAATCACTCTCCTGAGCCTCTGCATCACTCTCTTGAGCCCCTGCATCCTTCTCTTGAGCCTCTGCATCACTCTCTTGAGCCTCTGCATCAACCTCTTAAGCCTCTGCATCACTCTCTTGAGCCTCTGCATCCCTCTCCTAAGCCTCTGCCTCACTCTCTCAAGCCTCTGCTTCACTCTCGTTAGCCTCTGAATCACTGTCTTGAGCCTCTGCATCCCTCTCTTGAGCCTCTGCATCCCTCTCTTAAGCCTCTGCATCACTCTCTTGAGCATCTTCATCACTTTTCAATCTCTGCATCCCTCTCTTGAGCCTCTGCATAACTCTCTAGAGCCTCTGCATCACTGTCTTAAGCCTCTGCATCCATCTCTTGAGCCTCTGAATCCTTCTCTTGAGCCTCTGCATCACTCTCTTGAGCCTCTGCATCACTCTCTTAAGCCTCTGCATCACTCTCTTAAGCTTCTGCATCACTCTCTTGAGCCTCTACATCCCGCTCTTGAGACTCTGCATCACTCTCGTAAGCCTCTGCACCACTCTCTTGAGCCTCTGCATAACTCTCTTGAGTCTCTGCATCACTCTCTTCAGCCTCTGCATCTCTCTCTTGAGCCACTGCAACACTCTCTTGAGCCTCTGCATCCCTCTCATGAGCCTCTGCATCCCTTTCTTCAGCCTTTCCATCATTCTCTTAAGCCTCTGCATCACTCTCTTGAACCCCTGCATCACTATCTTATGCCTCTGCATCACTCTCTTAAGCCTCTGCATCACTCTCTAGAGCCTCTGCATCACTCTCTTGAGCCTCTGCATTACTCTCTTGAGCCTCGGCATCCCTCTCTTAAGCCTCTGCATCACTCGCTTGATCCTCTGCATCACTCTCTTAAGCCTCTGAATCCATCTCTTGAGTCTCTGAATCTTCTCTTGAGCCTCTGCATCACTCTCTTTAGCCTCTGCATCACTCTCTTAAGCTTCTGCATCACTCTCTTGAGCCACTACATCCCGCTCTTGAGCCTCTGCATCAATCTCGTAAGCCTCTGCACGACTCTCTTAAGCCTCTGCATAACTCTCTTGAGTCTCTGCATCACTTTCTTCAGCCTTTGCATCCCTTTCTTGAGCCTCTGCCTCCCTCTCTTGAGCCTCTGTATCCCTCTCATGGCCTCTGCATCCCTCTCTTCAGCCTTTGCATCACTCTCTTAAACCTCTGCATCACTCTCTTGAGCCTCTGCATCCCTCTCTTGAGCCCCTGCGTCCCTCTCTTATGCCTCTGCATCACTCTCTTAATCCTCTGCATCACTCTCTTGAGCCTCAGCATCCCTCTGTTAAGCCTCTGCATCACTCTCTTGAGCCTCTTCATCACTCTCTTCAATCTCCGCATCCATCTCCTGAGCCTCTGCATCATTCTCCTAAGATTCTTCATCACTCTCTTGAGCCTCTGCATCACTCTCTTGAGCCTCTGCATCCCTCTCTTAAGCCTCTGCAACACTCTCTTCAGCCTCTGCATCACTCTGTTAGGCCTCTGCATCCGTCTCTTGATCCTCTGCAACACTCTCTTGAGCCTCTGCATCACTCTCTTGCGCCTCTGCAACACTCTCTTCAGCCTCTGCATCACTCTCTTCAGGCCTGTGCATCACTCTCTTAAGCCTCTGAATCCATCTCTTGAGCCTCTGCATCACTCTCTCGAGACTCTGCATCACTCTCTTGATCCTCTGCATCACTCTCTTGAGCCTCTGCATCACCCTCTTGAGCCTCTGTATCCCTCTCTTGAGCCTCTGCATCACTCTTTTGAGCCTCTGCATCACCCTGTTAAGCATTTGCATCCCTTTTTTGAGCCTCTGAACCACTTTCTTAAGCCTCTGCATCCCTTTCATGATCCTCTGCATCATTCTCTTGAACTCATGCATCCCTCTCATGAGCCTTTGCGTCCCTCTCCTTAGCCTTTGCATCACTCTCTTAAGCCTCTACATCCCTCTCTTGAGCCATTGCGTCACTCTCAAGAGCCTCTGCATCCCTCTCTTGTGCCTCTGCATCCCTGACTTGAGCCTCTGCATCCCTCTCATGAGCCCCTGCATCCATCTCTTTACCTCGCCATCCCTCTCTTGAGCCTCTGCATCACTCTCTTGAGCCCCTGCATCCCTCTCTTGAGCCTCTGCATCACTCTCTTGAGCCTCTGCATCACTCTCTTGAGCCTCTGCATCACTCTCTTGAGCCCTGCATCCCTCTCTTGAGCCTCTGCATCACTCTCTTGAGCCTCTGCATCACCCTCTTAAGCCTCTGCATTACTCTCTTGAGCCTCTGCATCCCTCTCCTAAGCCTCTGCCTCACTCTCTCAAGCCTCTGCATCACTCTCGTAAGCTTCTGAATCACTGTCTTGAGCCTCTGCATCCCACTCTTGAGCCTCTGCATCCCTCTCTTAAGCCTCTGCATCACTCTCTTGAGCATCTTCATCACTCTCTTCAATCTCTGCATCCATCTCTTGAGCCTCTGCATCATTCTCCTAATATGCTTCATCACTCTCTTGAGCCTCTACATCACTCTTTTGAGCCTTTGTATCAATCTCTTAAGCCTCTACATCCCTCTCTTGAGCCTCTGCATCACTCCCGTAAGCCTGTGCATCACTCTCTTGAGCCTCTGCATAACTTTCTTGAGTCTCTACATCCCTCTCTTAAGCCTCTGCATCCCTCTCTTGAGCCTCTGCAACACACTCATCAGCCTCTGCATCCCTCTCTTGAGCCTCTGAATCCCTCTTTTGAGCCTCTGCATAACTATCTCGAGCCTCTGCGTCACTCTCTTCATCCTCTGCATCCCTCTCTTGAGCCTCACCATCACTCTCTTGAGCCTCTGCATCACTCTCTTGAGATTCGGCATCCCTCTCTTAAGCCTCTGCATCCATCTCGTGAGCCTCTGAATCCCTCTCTTGAGCCTCTGCATCACTCTCTTGAGCGTTTGCATCACTCCCTTAAGCCTCTGCATCACTCTCTTAAGCTTCTGCATCACTCTCTTGAGCCTCTACATCCCTCTCTTGAGTCTCTGCATCACTCACTTCAGCCTCTGCATCCCTCTCTTGAGCCTCTGCATCCCTCTCCTAAGCCTCTGCCTCACTCTCTCAAGCCTCTGCATCACTCTCGTAAGCTTCTGAATCACTGTCTTGAGCCTCTGCATCCCACTCTTGAGCCTCTGCATCCCTCTCTTAAGCCTCTGCATCACTCTCTTGAGCATCTTCGTCACTCTCTTCAATCTCTGCATCCATCTCTTGAGCCTCTGCATCATTCTCCTAATATGCTTCATCACTCTCTTGAGCCTCTACATCACTCTTTTGAGCCTTTGTATCAATCTCTTAAGCCTCTACATCCCTCTCTTGAGCATCTGCATCACTCCCGTAAGCCTGTGCATCACCCTCTTGAGCCTCTGCATAACTCTCTTGAGTCTCTACATCCCTCTCTTAAGCCTCTGCATCCCTCTCTTGAGCCTCTGCAACACACTCATCAGCCTCTGCATCCCTCTCTTGAGCCTCTGAATCCCTCTTTTGAGCCTCTGCATCACTATCCCGAGCCTCTGCATCACTCTCTTCATCCTCTGCATCCCTCTCTTGAGCCTCTGCATCACTCTCTTGAGCCTCTGCATCACTCTCTTGAGATTCGACATCCCTCTCTTAAGCCTCTGCATCCATCTCGTGAGCCTCTGAATCCCTCTCTTGAGCCTCTGCATCACTCTCTTGAGCGTTTGCATCACTCCCTTAAGCCTCTGCATCACTCTCTTAAGCTTCTGCATCACTCTCTTGAGCCTCTACATCCCTCTCTTGAGTCTCTGCATCACTCACTTCAGCCTCTGCATCCCTCTCTTGAGCCTCTGCATCCCTCTCCTAAGCCTCTGCCTCACTCTCTCAAGCCTCTGCATCACTCTCGTAAGCTTCTGAATCACTGTCTTGAGCCTCTGCATCCCACTCTCGAGCCTCTGCATCCCTCTCTTAAGCCACTGCATCACTCTCTTGAGCATCTTCATCACTCTCTTCAATCTCTGCATCCATCTCTTGAGCCTCTGCATCATTCTCCTAATATGCTTCATTACTCTCTTGAGCCTCTACATCACTCTTTTGAGCCTTTGTATCAATCTCTTAAGCCTCTACATCCCTCTCTTGAGCGTCTGCATCACTCCCGTAAGCCTGTGCATCACTCTCTTGAGCCTCTGCATAACTCTCTTGAGTCTCTACATCCCTCTCTTAAGCCTCTGCATCCCTCTCTTGAGCCTCTGCAACACACTCATCAGCCTCTGCATCCCTCTCTTGAGCCTCTGAATCCCTCTTTTGAGCCTCTGCATCACTATCTCGAGCCTCTGCATCACTCTCTTCATCCTCTGCATCCCTCTCTTGAGCCTCTGCATCACTCTCTTGAGCCTCTGCATCACTCTCTTGAGATTCGGCATCCCTCTCTTAATTAAGCCTCTGCATCCATCTCCTGAGCCTCTGAATCCCTCTCTTGAGCCTCTACATCACTCTCTTGAGCGTTTGCATCACTCCCTTAAGCCTCTGCATCACTCTCTTAAGCTTCTGCATCACTCTCTTGAGCCTCTACATCCCTCTCTCTCTGAGTCTCTGCATCACTCACTTCAGCCTCTGCATCCCTCTCTTGAGCCTCTGCATCACTCTCTTGAGCCTCTGCATCACCCTCTTAAGCCTCTGCATCCCTATTTTGAGAATCTGAATCTCTTTTTTAAGCCTCTGCATCTCTTTCTTGAGCCTCTGTCTTCCTCGCCTGAGCCTCTGCATCTCTCTCATGAGTCTCTGCATCCTCTCTTGAGCCTTTGCATCATTCTCTTAAGCCTCTGCATCACTCTCCTGAGTCTCTGCATCCCTCTCTTGAACCCCTGCATCCCTCTCTTATGCCTCTGCATCACTCTCCTGAGCCTCAGTATCCCTCTCTTAAGCCTCTGCATCACTCTCTTGAGCCTCTTCATGAATCTCTTCAATCTCTGCATTTCTCTCTTGAGCCTCTGCATCATTCTCCTAAGATTCTTCATCACTCTCTTGAGCCTCTGCATCACTCTCTTGAGCCTCTGCATCACTCTCTTGAGCCTTTGCATCAATCTCTTAAGCCTCTGCATCACTCTGCTGAGCCTATGCATCACTCTCTTGAGCCTCTGCATCACTCTCTTGAGCCTCTGCATCACTCTCTTGAGCCTCTGCATCACTCTCGTAAGCCTCTGCATCACTCTCTTGAGCCTATGCAGAGGATGAAGAGAGTGGTGCAAAGGCTTAGGAGAGTGATGCAGAGACTCAAGAGAGGGATGGAGAGGCTCATGAGAGTGATGCAGAGGCTCAAGAGAGTGATGCAGAGGCTCAAGAGTGATGCAGAGGCTCAAGAAAGTGATGCAGTGTATCAAGAGAGGGATTCAGAGGCTCAAGAGAGGGATTCAGAGGCTTAATTGAGTGATGCAGAGTCAGAAGGGAGTGTTGCAGAGACTCAAGATAGGGATGCAGAAGCTTAAGAGGGTATGCAGAGCCTCAAGAGAGTGATGCAAAGGCTCAAGAGAGGATGCAGGGGGCCAAGAGAGTGATGCAGATGCTCAAGAGAGGGATGCAGAGAATGAAGAGTGATGCAAAGGCTCAAGAGAGGGATGCAGGGGGCCAAGAGTGATGCAGATGCTCAAGAGAGGGATGCAGATGATGAAGAGAGTGATGGGAGGCTCGAGAGAGTGATGCAGAGGCTCAAAAGAGGGATTCAGAGGCTCAAGAGAGGGATGCAGAGGCTGATGAGAGTGTTGCAGAGGCTCAAGAGAGGGATGCAGAGGCTCAAGAGAGTGATGCAGAGACTCAAGAGAGTTATGCATAGGCTCAAGAGAGTGATGCAGAGGCTTACGAGAGTAATGTAGAGGCTCAAGAGAGGGATGTAGAGGCTCAAGAGATTGGTGCAGAGGCTTACGAGTGTGATGCAGAGGCTCAAGAGAGGGATGTAGAGGCTCAAGAGAGTGATGCAGAAGCTTAAGAGAGTGATGCAGAGGCTTAAGAGAGTGATGCAGAGGCTGAAGAGAAAGATTCAGAGGCTCAAGAGATCGATGCAGAGGCTTAAGAGAGTGATGCAGAGGCTCAAGCGAGTGATGCAGAGGATCAAGAGAGTGATGCAGAGGCTCGAGAGAGTGTTGCAGAGGCTCAAGAGAGTGTTGCAGAGGATCAGGAAACGGATGCAGAGGCTTACGAGAGCGATGCAGAGGCTGAAGAGAGTGTTGCAGAGGCTTAAGAGAGGGATGCAGAGGCTCAAGAGAGTGATGCAGAGATTGAAGAGAGTGATGAAGAGGCTCAAGAGAGTGATGCAGAGGCTTAAAAGAGGGATGTTGAGGCTCAAGAGAGTGATGCAGAGGCTTAAGAGAGTGATGCAGAGGCATAAGAGAGGGATGCAGGGGCTCAAGAGAGGGATGCAGAGATTGAAGAGAGTGATGAAGAGGCTCAAGAGAGTGATGCAGAGGCTTAAAAGAGGGATGTTGAGGCTCAAGAGAGAGATGCGGGGCTTAAGAGAGTGATGCAGAGGCATAAGAGAGGGATGCAGGGGCTCAAGAGAGGGATGCAGAGGCACAAGAGAGTGATGCAGAGGCTTAAGAGAGTGATGCAAAGGCTGAAGAGAGGGATGCAGAGGCTCATGAGAGGGATGCAGAGGCTCAAGAGAGGGATTCAGAGGCTCAAGAGATCGATGCAGAGGCTTAAGAGAGTGATGCAGAGGCTAAGCGAGTGATGCAGAGGCTTAAGAGAGGGATGCCGAGGCTCAGGAGAGTGATGCAGAGGCTCAAGAGAGTGATGCAGAGGCTTCAGAGAGTGATGCAAGGCATAAGTGAGGGATGCAGAGGCATAAGTGAGGGATGCAGGGCTCAAGAGAGGGATGCAGAGGCTCAAGAGAGTGATGCAGAGGCTTAAGAGAGTGATGCAAAGGCTGAAGTGAGATGCAGAGGCTAATGAGGGGGATGCAGAGGCTCGAGAGTGATGCAGGGCTCAAGAGAGATGCAGAGGCTGAAGAGAGTGATGCAGAGACTCAAGAGAGTTATGCAGAGGCTCAAGAGAGTGGTGCAGAGGCTTACGAAGTGATGCAGAGGCTCAAGAGCGGATGTAGAGGCTCAGAGAGTGATGCAGAGCTTAAGAGAGTGATGCAGAGGCTTAAGAGAGTGATGCAGAGGCTCAAGAGAGTGATGCAGAGGCTCAAGAGAAGGATTCAGAGGCTCAAGTGAGGATGCAGGATTAAGACAGTGATGCAGAGGCTCTAGAGAGTTATGCAGAGGCTCAAGAGAGTGATGCAGAGGCTTATGAGAGTTATGCAGAGGCTCATGAGAGGGATGATAGAGGCTTAAGATATTGATACAAAGGCTCAAAAGAGTGATGCAGAGGCTCAAGAGAGTGATGAAGCATATTAGGAGAATGATGCAGAGGCTCAGAGAGGGATGCAGAGATTGAAGAGAGTGATGAAGATCCTCAAGAGAGTGATGCAGAAGCTTAAGAGAGGGATGCAGAGGCTCAAAAGAGGGATGCAGAGGCTCAAGACAGTAATTCAGAGGCTTACAAGAGTGATGCAGAGGCTTGAGAGAGTGGGCAGAGGCTTAGGAGAGGGATGCAGAGGCTCAAGAGAGTGATGCAGAGGCTTAGGAGGGTGAGGCAGAGGCTCAAAAGAGTGATGCAGAGGCTTAAGAGAGGGATGCCGAGGCTCAAGAGAGTGATGCAGAGGCTCAAGAGAGTGATGCAGAGGCTCAAGAGAGTATGCAGAATCTTTAGAGAGTGATGCAGAGGCATAAGAGAGTGATGCAGAGGCTTAAGAGAATGATGCAGAGGCAAAAGAGAGTGATGCATAGGCTTAAGAAAGGGATGCAGAGGCTCAAGAGAGGGATGCAGAGGCTCAAGAGAGGGATGCAGAGGCTCAAGAGAGGAATGCAGAGGTTCATGAGAGAGATGCAGAGGATCAAGAGAGTGATGCAGAGGCTTAAGAGAGTGATGCAGAGGCTCAAGCGAGTGATGCAGAGGCTTAAGAGAGGGGTGCCGAGGCTCAAGAGAGTGATGCAGAGGCTCAAGAGAGTGATGCAGAGGCTCAAGAGAGTGATGCAGAGGCTTAAGAGAGTGATGCAGAGGCATAAGAGAGTGATGCAGAGGCTCAAGAGAGGAATGCAGAGGTTCATGAGAGGGATGCAGGAGTTCAAGAGAGGGATGCAGAGCTCAAGAGAGTGATTCAGAGGCTTACGAGAGTGATGCAGAGGCTTAAGAGAGTGATGCAAAGGCTTAAGAAAGATGCAGTGGCTCAAGAGAGGGATGCAGAGGTAAAGAGAGGGATGCAGGGCTCATGAGAGGGATGCAGAGGCTCAAGTGAGGGATGCAGAGGCACAAGAGAGGGATGCAGAGGCTATTGAGAGTGACGCAGAGGCTCAAGAGAGGGATGTAGAGGCTTAAGAGAGTGATGCAAAGGCTCAGGAGAGGGATGCAGAGGCTCATGAGAGGGATGCAGGAGTTCAAGAGAATGATGCAGAGGCTCAAGAAAGGAATGCAGAGGCTTAAGAAGGTGGTGCAGAGGCTCAAAAAAGGGATGCAAAGGCTTAAGAGGGTGATGCAGAGGCTCAAGAGAGTGATGCAGAGGCTGAAGAAAGGGATGCAGAGGCTCAAGAGAGATATGCTGAGGAACAAGAGAGGGAAAGCAGAGGATTAAGAGAGTGATGCAGATGCTGAAGAGAGTGATGCAGAAGCTCTAGAGAGTGATGCAGAGGCTTAAGCAGGTGATGCAGAGGCTCAAGAAATGATGCAGAGGATCAAGAGAGTGATGCAGAGGCTCGAGAGAGTGAAGCAGAGGCTCAAGAGAGGGATTCAGAGGCTTAAGAGAGTGATGCACAGGCCTCAAGAGAGTGATGCAGATTCTGAAGAGAGTATTACAGAGGCGCAAGAGAGTGATGCAGAGGCTCAAGAGAGTGTTGCAGAGGATCAACAGACGGATGCAGAGGCTTAAGAGTGTGATGCAGAGGCTGAAGAGAGTGTTGCAGAGGCTTAAGAAGGGATGCAGAGGCTCAGGAGAGTGATGCAGAGGCTCAAGAGAGTGATGAAGAATCTTAGGAGAATGATGAAGAGGCTCAAGAGAGGGATGCAGAGATTGAAGAGAGTGATGAAGAGGCTCAAGAGAGTGATGCAGAGGCTTAAGAGAGTGATGCAAAGGCTGAAGAGAGGGATGCAGAGGCTCATGAGAGGGATGCAGAGGCTCAAGCGAGGAAGGCAGAGGCTCAAGAAAGGGATGCAGAGGCTCAAGCGAGGAAGGCAGAGGCTCAAGAAAGGGATGCAGAGGCTGAAGAGAGTGAAGCAGAGACTCAGAGAGTTATGCAAGGCTCAAGAGAGTGGTGCAGAGGCTTACGAGAGTGATGCAGAGGCTCAAGAGCGGGATGTAAAAGCTCAAGAGAGTGATGCAGAAGCTTAAGAGAGTGATTCAGAGGCTTAGGAGAGTGATGCAGAGGCTCAAGAGAGTGATGCAGAGGCTCAAGAGAAGGATTCCTTGGCTCAAGAGATGGATGCAGAGGCTTAAGAGAGTGATGCAGATGCTCAAGAGAGTGATGCAGAGGCTTAAGAGAGGGATGCCGAGGCACAAGCGAGTGATGCAGAGGCTCAAGAGAGTGATGCAGAGGCTCAAGAGAGTGATGCAGAGGATTAAGAGAGTGATGCAGAGGCGTAAGAGAGGATGCAGGGGCTCAGAGAGGGATGCAGAGGCTCAAGAGAGTGATGCAGAGGCTTAAGAGAGTGATGCAAAGGCTGAAGAGACTGATGCAGAGGCTCATGAGAGGGATGCAGAGGCTCAAGAGAGTGATGCAGAGGCCCAAGAGAGAGATGCAGAGGCTGAAGAGAGTGATGCAGAGACTCAAGAGAGTTATGCAGAGGCTCAAGAGAGTGGTGCAGAGGCTTACGAGAGTGATGCAGAGGCTCAAGAGCGGGATGTAGAGGCTCAAGAGAGTGATGCAGAGGCTCAAGAGAGTGATGAAGCATATTAGGAGAATGATGCAGAGGCTCAAGAGAGGGATGCGGAGATGAAGAGAGTGATGAAGATGCTCAGAGAGTGATTCAGAGGCTTAAGAGAGGGATGCAGAGGCTCAAGAGAGGGATGCAGAGGCTTAAGAGAGGGATGCAGAGACTCAAGAGAGTTATGCAGAGGCTCAAGAGAGTGATGCAGAGGCTTACGGGAGTGATGCAGAGGCTCAAGAGAGGGATGTAGAGGCTTTAGAGATTGATACAAAGGCTCAAAAGAGTGATGCAGAGGGTCAAGAGAGTGATGAAGCATATTAGGAGAATGATGCAGAGGCTCAAGAGAGGGATGCAGAGATTGAAGAGAGTGATGAAGATGCTCAAGAGAGTGATGCAGAGGCTTAAGAGAGGGATGCAGAGGCTCAAGGGAGGATGCAGAGGCTCACGACAGTGATTCAGAGGCTTACGAGAGTGATGCAGAGGCTTGAGAGAGTGAGGCAGAGGCTTAGGAGAGGGATGCAGAGGCTCAAGAGAGTGATGCAAAGGCTTAAGAGGGTGATGCAGAGGCTAAAGAGAGTGATGCAGAGGCTCAAGAGAGGGATGCAGGGGCTCAAGAGAGTGATTCAGAGGCTTAAGAGAATGATGCAGAGGCATAAGAGGGTGATGCATAGGCTTAAGAGAGGGATGCAGAGGCTTAAGAGAGTGACGCAGAGGCTCAAGAAAGGGATCTAGAGGCTTAAGAGAGTGATGCAAAGGCTCAGGAGAGGATGCAGAGGCTCATAAGAGGGATGCAGGAGTTCAAGAGAATGATGCTGTAACAAACTAGGCTGGTTGTAAGAATTATCCAGAGTGGTTTATCGACAAAAGAGAATGGGAAGCTGAGCCCGCGTGGTGACCCGGGTCCTGACCTCAGGGAATTCGCGGTGAAAATAATCGACGCCTTGTTCATAGCTGCGTATAATGAATCATCCAATAGTATTCAGTAAGTTAGAGAAATTAGCCTTTATTCATTTTGTATTAAAATTGTATTGTATAATAGTACTGGGTACAATATCAAGAGTATTCTAATTATTGAGTTAAGTCACCATCAGTGACGTCACGAATCAGATCTAAGTTGTAAGGCGGAGTGACCGGCGGTCATAGGTCATCAGGGTTGACATGTCTACTATTTCTCAAAGTTCAATTAACCATTTTGGGGATCGGGAACAGCTCTGCCGTTAGATGCTTGGGTAATTTAATTTCAGTAAAATAATTCAACCAGTCTGGATCAATTAAGTACAACAGAGGTTAATTGTTATAACTTAAACCTGGCTAAGTAACTTGGTAAAACTTAGACTATGCGGAAGGATACAATGCTCTAGTCTGGGGTAGACCAGATGAGGAGAGATCAGTGTGGACTCCAGATCTACTGGGAGAGGTCACCCATTTTACCTCTCCCAAGACCAGCCCCAACATCTAGCTGGTTGCCCAAGGTATAGTTGCTATTGTTATTTATAGGGATAGTCACATTGCCATTCAGGTCAAGTAGGCAGTGTTAAAGTGACAGGGAGTGAACATATTTAGATTTTGTTAGTTTTTCTTTTAATAAATTAATTAGTTAATAATTTGCATTTTTATTATTTCCATGTGTATGTTCAAGTTATGTGAACTTGTCCTGGTCACGTGGTCCACACGAGGCAGAGTTGGATTGGGCGTCGATTCTAACATCGAATCGGAATTCATCATTCCCGTGTAATTAATTCCACACTTAAGAACTCTCAAGGTCATCGGTTATAGTGGGGATCAAGCCCCAAGGTTGATTAATTAGCATGATCGATCCAGACCTCGATCATTGCTCTGTGTTACTGGTCTGGTGGTGGCGGCGGAGGCGACTCTAGGGTTTTGCTCAAAGCCTGGGTCACGTCATACTGGTTGTAGAATCCTAAGTCAGTCAATCGTCTTAGGACCACGTGGCGTGGAGTTGGCTTTGGTAAAAGTTTTGGAGTCCCTTGTAGAGAATAAAAAGAAAGAATACGGGTAGAGGGGGAGTAGAAGGAAAGATAGGTCGAGAAACCTACCCCGGGTTACAATGCAGAGGCTGAAGAAAAAGATGCAGAGGCTTAAGAAAGAGGTGCAGAGGCTCAAAAAAGGAATGCAGAGGCTAAAGAGGGTGATGCAGAGGCTCAAGAGAGTGATGCAGAGGCTCAAGAGAGTGATGCAGAGGCTCAATTGAGTGATGCTGAGGATCAAGAGAGGGAAAGCAGAGGCTTAAGAGAGTGATGCAGAAGCTGAAGAGAGTGATGCAGAGGCTCTAGAGAGTGATGCAGAGGCTTAAGTGAGTGATGCAGAGGCTCAAGAGAGTGATGCAGAGGATCAAGAGAGTGATGCAGAGGCTCGAGAGAGTGATGCAGAGGCTCAAGAAAGGGATGCAGAGGCTCAAGAGAGAGATGCTGAGGAACTAGAGAGGGAAAGCAGAGGCTTAAGAGAGTGATGCAGAAGCTGAAGAGAGTGATGCAGAGGCTCTAGAGAGTGATGCAGAGGCTTAAGAGAGTGATGCAGAGGATCAAGAGAGTGATGCAGAGGCTCAAGAGAGGGATTCAGAGGCTTAAGAGAGTGATGCACAGGCCTCAAGAGAGTGATGCAGAGGCTGAAGAGAGTGTTGCAGAGGCGAAAGAGAGTGATGCAGAGGCTCAAGAGCGGGATGTAGAGGCTCAAGAGAGTGATGCAGAAGCTTAAGAGAGTGATGCAGAGGCTTAAGAGAGTGATGCAGAGGCTCAAGAGAAGGATTCAGAGGCTCAATAGATGGATGCAGAGGCTTAAGAGAGTGATGCAGAGGCTCAAACGAGTGATGCAGAGGCTTAAGAGAGGGATGCCGAGGCTCAAGAGAGTGATGCAGAGGCTCAAGAGAGTGATGCATAGGCTCAAAAGAGTGATGCAGAGGCTTAAGAGAGTGATGCAGAGGCATAAGAGAGGGATGCAGGGGCTCAAGAGAGTGATGCAGAGGTTTAAGAGAGTGATGCAAAGGCTGAAGAAAGGGATGCAGAGGCTCATGAGAGGGATGCAGAGGCTCAAGAGAGTGATGCAGAGGCTCAAGAGAGAGATGCAGAGGCTCAAGAGAGTGATGCAGAGACTCAAGAGAGTTATGCAGAGGTTCAAGAGAGTGGTGCAGAGGCTTACGAGAGTGATGCAGAGGCTCAAGAGCGGGATGTAGAGGCTCAAGAGAGTGATGCAGAAGCTTAAGAGAGTGATGCAGAGGCTTAAGAGAGTGATGCAGAGGCTCAAGAGAAGGATTCAGAGGCTCAAGAGATGGATGCAGAGGCTTATGACAGTGATGCAGAGGCTCAAGAGAGTTATGAAGAGGCTCAAGAGAGTGATGCAGAGGCTTACGGGAGTGATGCAGAGGCTCATTAGAGGGATGTAGAGGCTTAAGAGATTGATACAAAGGCTCAAAAGAGTGATGCAGAGGCTCAAGAGAGTGCTGAAAGCATATTAGGAGAATGATGCAGAGGCTCAAGAGAGGGATGCAGAGATTGAAAAGCGTGATGAAGATGCTCAAGAGAGTGATGCAGAGGCTTAAGAGAGGGATGCAGAGCTCATGAGAGAGAGCAGAGGCTCAAGACAGTTGATTCAGAGGCTAACGAGAGTGATGCAGAGGCTTGAGAGAGTGAGGCAGAGGCTTAGGAGTGGGATGCAGAGGCTCAAGAGAGTGATGCAGAGGCTTTAAGAGGGTGATGCAAAGGCTCAAGAGAGTGATGCAGAGGCTCAAGAGAGGATGCAGGGGCTCAAGAGAGTGATGCAGGAGGGCTCAAGAGAGTGATTCAGAGCTTAAGAGAATGATGCAGAGGCATAAGAGAGTGATCAATAGGCTTAAGAGAGGGATGCAGAGGCTCGAGAGAGGGATGCAGAGGCTCAAGAGAGGGATGCAGAGGCTTGAGCCTCTTCATCATTCTCCTAAGATTCTTCATCACTCTCTTGAGCCTCTGCATCACTCTCCTGAGCCTCTGCATCCCTCTCTTAAGCCTCTGCAACACTCTCTTCAGCCTCTGCATCACACTCTTTAGCCTCTGCATCCGTCTGTTGATCCTCTGCAACACTCTCTTGAGCCTCTGCATCACTCTCTTGCGCCTCTGCAACACTCTCTCAGCCTCTGCATCACTCTCTTGAGGCCTGTGCATCACTCTCTTAAGCCTCTGAATCCCTCTCTTGAGCCTCTGCTTCACACTCTCGAGCCTCTGCATCACTCTCTTGATCCTCTGCATCACTCTCTTGAGCCTCTGCATCACCTTCTTTAGCCTCTGCATCACTCTCTAGAGCCTCTGCATCACTCTCTTCAGCTTCTGCATCACTCTCTTAATCCTCTGCTTTCCCTCTCTTGTTCCTCAGCATATCTCTCTTGAGCCTCTGCATCCCTTTCTTGAGCCTCTGCATCACTCTCTTGAGCCTCTGCATCACCCTCTTAAGCTTTTGCATCCCTTTTTTGAGCCTCTGCACCACTTTCTTAAACCTCTGCATCCCTTTCTTGAGCCTCTGTATCATTCTCTTGAACTCCTGCATCCCTCTCATGCGCCTCTGCATCCCTCTCTTTGAGCCTTTTGCATCACTCTCTTAAGCCTCTACATCCCTCTCTTGAGCCTCTGCGTCACTCTCAGGAGCCTCTGCATCCCTCTCCTGTGCCTCTGCATCCCTCACCTGAGCCTCTGCATCCCTCTCATGAGCCCCTGCATCCCTCTCTTGAGCCACTGCATCCTTTTCTTAAGCCTTTGCATCACTCTCTTAAGCCTCTGCATCACTCTCGTAAGCCTCTGAATCACTCTCTTGAGCCTCTGCATCCCTCTCTTGAACTCCTGCATCCCTCTCATGAACCTCTGCATTCCTCTCTTGAGGCCTCTGCATCACTCTCTTATGCCTCTGCATCACTCTCTTAAGCCACTGCATCACTCTCTTGAGCCTCCTGCATCACTCTTTTGAGCCTCTGCATCACTCTCTTGAGCCTCGGCATCCCTCTCCTAAGCCTCTGCATCACTCGCTTGAGCCTCTGCATCACTCTCTTAAGCCTCTGCATCACTCTCTTGATACTCTGCATCTCTCTCATGATCCTCTGCATTCCTCTCTTGAGCCTCTGCATCCCTCTCTTGAGCCTCTGCATCCCTCTCTTGAGCCTCTGCATCCCTTTCTTAAGCCTATGCATCACTCTCTTATGCCTCTGCATCATTCTCTTAAGCCTCTGCATCACTCTCTTATGCCCCTGCATCACTCTCTTAAGCCTCTGCATCACTCTCTTGAGCCTCTGCATCACTCTCTTGAGCCTCTGCATAACTCTCCTGAGCCTCTGCATCACTGTCTTAATCCTCTGCATCCATCTCTGAGCCTCTGAATCCTTCTCTTGAGCCTCTGCATCACTCTCTTGAGCCTCTGCATCACTCTCTTAAGCCTCTGCATCACTCTCTTAAGCTTCTGCATCACTCTCTTGAGCCTCTACATCCCGCTCTTGAGCCTCTGCATCACTTTCGTAAGCCTCTGCACCACTCTCTTGAGCCTCTGCATAACTCTCTTGAGTCTCTGCATCACTCTCTTCAGCCTCTGCATCTCTCTCTGAGCCTCTGCATCACTCTCTTTAGCCTCTGCATCCCCCTCATTAGCCTCTGCATCCCTCACTTCAGCCTTTGCATCACTCTCTTAAGCCTCTGCATCACACTCTTGAGCCTCTGCATCCCTCTCTTGAGCCCCTGCATCCCTCTCTTATGCCTCTGCATCACTCTCTGAAGCCTCTGCATCACTCTCTTGAGCCTCTGCATCACTCTCTTGAGCCTCTGCATCACTCTTCTTGAGCCTCTGCATCCCTCTCTTAAGCCTCTGCACCACTCGCTTGAGCTTCTGCATCACTCTCTTAAGCCTCTGCATCGATCTCTTGAGCCTCTTAATCCCTCTCTGAGCCTCTGCATCCCTCTGATGAGCCTCTGCATCCCTCTCTTCAGCCTTTGCATCACTCTCTTAAGCCTCTGCATCACTCTCTTGTGCCTCTGCATCCCTCTCTTGAGCCCCTGCATCCCTCTCTTATGCCTCTGCATCACTCTCTTAAGCCTCGCATCACTCTCTTGAGCCTCAACATCCCTCTTTTAAGCCTCTGCATCACTCTCTTGAGCCTCTTCATCACTCTCTTCAATCTCTGCATCACTCTCTTGAGCCTCTGCATCCCTCTCTTAAGCCTCTGCAACACTCTCTTCAGCCTCTGCATCACTCTCGTAAGCCTCTGCATCCTTCTCCTGATCCTCTGCAACACTCTCTTGAGCCTCTGCATCACTCTCTTGCGCCCTCTGCAACACTCTCTTTAGGCTCTGCATCCCTCTCTTGAGGCCTGTGCATCACTCTCTTAAGCCTCTGAATCCCTCTCTTGAGCCCTCTGTAACACTCTCAAGCCTCTGCATCACTCTCTTGATCCTCTGCATCACTCGCTTGAGCCTCTGCATCACTCTCTTAAGCCTCTGCATCACTCTCTTAAGCTTCTGCCTCACTCTCTTGGAGCCTCTACATCCCTCTCTTGAGCCTCTGCATCACACTCGTAAGCCTCTGCACCACTCTCTTGAGCCTCTACATCCCTCTCTTGAGCCTCTACATTACTCTCGTAAGCCTCTGCATCACTCTCTTGAGCCTATGCATAACTCTCTTGAGTCTCTGCATCACTCTCTTGAGCCTCTGCGTCCCTCTCTTGAGCCTCTGCAACACTCTCATCAGCCGCTGCATCCCTCTCTTGAGCCTCTGAATCCCTCTTTTGAGCCTCTGCATCACTCTCTCGAGCCTCCCATCACTCTCTTCATCATCTGCATCCCTCTCTTGAGCAATCTGCATCACTCTCTTGGCCCCCTGCATCCCTCTCTTGAGCCTTTGCATCACTCTTCATTCTCTGCATCCCTCTCTTGAGCATCCTGCATCACTCTCTTGGCCCCCTGCATCCCTCTCTTGAGCCTTTGCATAACTCTCTTGAGGCTCTCCATTACCCTCGTAAGCCTCTGCATCCCTCTCTTGAGCCTCTGCAACACTCCCTTCTGCCTCTGCATCACTCAATTAAGCCTCTGAATCCCTCTCTTGAGCCTCTGAATCCCTCTCTTGATCCTCTGCATCACTCCCTTGAGCCTCTGCATCACTCTCTTGATCCTCTGCATCACTCTCTTTAGCCTCTGCATCACTCTTGAGCCTCTGCCATCACTCTCTTGAGCCTCTGCATCACTCTCATGAGCCTCTCCATCCCTCTCTTGAGTCTCTGCATCACTCTCCTAAGCCTTTGCACCACTCTTTTCATCCTCTGCATCACTCTCTTGAGCCTCTGCATCATTCTCTTGAACCTCTGCATCCCTCTCTTGATCCTCTGCATCACTCTCTTGAGGCCTCTGCATCACTCTCTTAAGCCTCTGAATCCCTCTCTTGAGCCTCTGCATCACTCTCTAGAGCCTCTGCATCACTCTCTTGATCCTCTGCATCACTCTCTTGAGCCTCTGCATCCCTCTCTTGAGCCTCTGCATCTTTCTCCTAATATGCTTCATCACTCTCTTGAGCCTCTGCATCACTCTTTTGAGCTTTTGTATCAATCTCTTAAGCATCTACATCCCTCTCATGAGCCTCTGCATCACTCCCGTAAGCCTCTGCATCACTCTCTTGAGCCTCTGCATAACTCTCTTGAGCCTCTGCATCACTGTCTTAAGCCTCTGCATCCATCTCTTGAGCCTCTGAATCCTTCTCTTGAGCCTCTGCATCACTCTCTTGAGCCTCTGCATCACTCTCTTAAGCCTCTGCATCACTCTCTTAAACTTCTGCATCACTCTCTTGAGCCTCTACATCCCGCTCTTGAGCCTCTGCATCACATTCGTAAGCCTCTGTACCACTCTCTTGAGCCTCTGCATAACTCTTTTGAGTCTCTGCATCACTCTCTTCAGCCTCTGCATTCTCGCTCTTGAGCCTCTGCATCACTCTCTTGAGCCTCTGCATCCCTCTCATGAGCCTCTGCATCCCTCTCTTCAGCCTTTGCATCACTCTCATAAGCCTCTGCATCACTCTCATTGAGCCTCTGCATCCCTCTCTTGAGCCCCTGCATCCCTCTCTTTTGCCTCTGCATCACTCTCTTAAGCCTCTGCATCACTCTCTTGAGCCTCTGCATCCCTCTCATGAGCCTCTGCATCCCTCTCTTGAGCCTCTGCATCACTCTCGTAAGCCTCTGCATCACTCTCTTGAGCCTATGAATAACTCTCTTGAGTCTCTGCATCACTCTCTTGAGCCTCTGCATCCCCTATCTTGAGCCTCTGCAACACTCTCATCAGCCTCTGCATCCCTCTCTTGAGCCTCTGAATCCCTCTTTTGAGCCTCTGCATCACTCTCTCAAGCCTCCCGTCACTCTCTTCATCCTCTGCATCCTCTCCTGAGCATCTGCATCACTCTCTTGGCCCCCTGCATCCCTCTCTTGAGCCTTTGCATCACTCTCTTGAGGCTCTGCATTACCCTCTTAAGCCTCTGCATCCCTCTCTTGAGCCTCGGCAACACTCTTCTCTGCCTCTGCATCACTCAATTAAGCCTCTGAATCCCTCTCTTGAGCCTCTGAATCCCTCTAATGATCCTCTGCATCACTCTCTTGAGCCTCTGCATCACTCTCTTGATCCTCTGCATCACTCTCTTAAGCCTCTGCATCACTCTCTTGAGCCTCAACATCCCTCTGTTAAGCCTCTGCTTCACTCTCTTGAGCCTCTTCATCACTCTCTTCAATCTCTGCATCCCTCTCTTGAGCCTCTGCATCATTCTCCTATGATTCTTCATCACTCTCTTGAGCCTCTGCATCACTCTCCTGAGCCTCTGCATCCCTCTCTTGAGCCTCTGCACCAATTCTCCTATGATTCTTCATCACTCTCTTGAGCCTCTGCATCACTCTCCTGAGCCTATGCATCCCTCTCTTAAGCCTTTGCAACACTTTCTTCAGCCTCTGCATCACTCTCTTAAGCCTCTGCATCCGTCTCCTGATCCTCTGCAACACTCTCTTGCGCCTCTGCAACACCCTCTTCAGCCTCTGCATAACTCTCTTGAGGCCTATGCATCACTCTCTTAAGCCTCTGAATCCCTCTCTTGATCCTCTGCAACACTCTCTCGAGCCTCTGCATCACTCTCTTGATCCTCTGCATCACTCTCTTGAGCCTCTGCATCACCCTCGTAAGCCTCTGCATCACTCTCTAGAGCCTCTGCATCACTCTCTTCAGCTTCTGCATCACTCTCTTTATGCCTCTGCGTTCCCTCTCTTGATCCTCAGCATCACTCTCTTGAGCCTCAGCATCCCTCTATTAAGCCTCTGCATCACTCTTGAGCCTCTTTATCACTCTCTTCAATCTCTGCATTTCTCTCTTGAGCCTCTGCATCATTCTCCTAAGATTCTTCATCACTCTCTCGGGCTTCTGCATCACTCTCTTGAGCCTCTGCATCACTCTCTTGATCCTTTGCATCAATCTCTTAAGCCTCTGCATCACTCTCTTGAGCCTATGCATCACTCCTTTGAGCTTCTGCGTCACTCGCTTGAGCCCTCTACATCCCTCTCTTGAGCCTCTGCATCACTCTCGTAAGCCTCTGCATCACTCTCTTGAGCCTATGAATAACTCTCTTGAGTCTCTGCATCACTCTCTTGAGCTCTGCATCCCTATCTTGAGACTCTGCAACACTCTCATCAGCCTCTGCATCCCTCTCTTGAGCCTCTGAATCCCTCTTTTGAGCCTCTGCATCACTCTCTCAAGCCTCCCGTCACTCTCTTCATCCTCTGCATCCCTCTCCTGAGCATCTGCATCACTCTCTTGGCCCCCTGCATCCCTCTCTTGAGCCTTTGCATCACTCTCTTGAGGCTCTGCATTACCCTCTTAAGCCTCTGCATCCCTCTCTTGAGCCTCGGCAACACTCTTCTCTGCCTCTGCATCACTCAATTAAGCCTCTGAATCCCTCTCTTGAGCCTCTGAATCCCTCTCCTGATCCTCTGCATCACTCTCTTGAGCCTCTGCATCACTCTCTTGATCCTCTGCATCACTCTCTTTGAGCCTCTGCATCACTCTCTTGAGCCCTCTGCATCACTCTCTTGAGCCTCTGCATCACTCTCACGAGCCTCTCTATCCCTCTCTTGAGTCTCTGCATTACTCTCTTAAGCCTCTGCACCACTCTCTTCATCCTCTGCATCACTCTCTTGTAGCCTCTGCATCATTCTCTTGAGCCTCTGCATCCCTCTCTTAAGCCTCTACATCATTCTCTTCAGCCGCTGCATCACTCTAGTGAGCCCCTGCATCACTCTCTTGAGCCTCTGCATCACTCTCATGAGCCTCTGCATCCCTTTCTTGAGTCTCTGCATCACTCTCTTAAGCCTCTGCACCCCTCTCTTCATCCTCTGCATCACTCTCTTGAGCCTCTGCATCATTCTCTTGAGCCTCTGCATCCCTCTCTTAAGCCTCTACATTCATTCTCTTGAGCCTCTGCATCACTCTCTTGAGCCCCTGCATCACTCGCTTAAGCCTCTGCAACACTCTCTTCTGCCTCCTGCATCACTCTCTTAAGCCTCTGCATCCCTCTCTTGATCCTCTGCATCACTCTCTTGAGGCCTCTGCATCACTCTCTTAAGCCTCTGAATCCCTCTCTTGAGCCTCTGCATTCACTCTCTAGAGCCTCTGTATCACTCTGTTGATCCTCTGCATCACTCTCTTGAGCCTCTGCATCCCTCTCTTGAGCCTCTGCATCTTTCTCCTAATATGCTTCATCACTCTCTTGAGCCTCTGAATCCCTCTCTTGAGCCTCTGCATCACTCTCTTGAGCCTCAACAATCCCTCTGTTAAGCCTCTGCATCACTCTCTTGAGCCTCTTCATCACTCTCTTCAATCTCTGCATCCCTCTCGTGAGCCTCTGCATCATTCTCCTATGATTCTTCATCACTCTCTTGAGCCTCTGCATCACTCTCCTGAGCCTCTGCATCCCTCTCTTGAGCCTCTGCATCATTCTCCTATGATTCTTCATCACTCTCTTGAGCCTCTGCATCACTCTCCTGAGCCTCTGCATCCCCTCTCTTAAGCCTTTGCAACACTTTCTTCAGCCTCTGCATCACTCTCTTAAGCCTCTGCATCCGTCTCCTGATCCTCTGCAACACTCTCTTGAGCCTCTGCATCACTCTCTTGCGCCTCTGAAACACTCTCTTCAGCCTCTGCATCACTCTCTTGAGGCCTGTGCATCACTCTCTTAAGCCTATGAATCCCACTCTTGAGCCTCTGCAACACTCTCTCGAGCCTCTGCATCACTCTCTTGATCCTCTGCATCACTCTCTTGATCCTCTGCATCACCCTCTTAAGCCTCTGCATCACTCTCTAGAGCCTCTGCATCACTCTCTTCAGCTTCTGCATCACTCTCTTAAGCCTCTGCTTTCCCTCTCTTGATCCTCAGCATCACTCTCTTGAGCCTCAGCATCCCTCTCTTAAGCCTCTGCAACACTCTCTTGAACCTCTTCATCACTCTCTTCAATCTCTGCATTTCTCTCTTGAGCCTCTACATCATTCTCCTAAGATTCTTCATCACTCTCTTGAGCCTCTGCATCACTCTCTTGAGCCTCTGCATCACTTTCTTGAGCCTTTGCATCAATCTCTTAAGCCTCTGCATCACTCTCTTGAGCCTATGCATCACTCTCTTGAGCTTCTGCGTCACTTGCTTGAGCCTCTACATCCCTCTCTTGAGCCTCTGCATCACTCTCGTCCCAGCAAACACAAATCATCTACACAACGTTCGCCTATCTCTTCCCATAGGTGTGGGAATGATTTGCATTGAGAATGGTGCAGGAGAGCCTTTGAGAAACTTTTACTCAAAAAATCCAAACACAAAGGTTTAATTATAAATTGTTTTTCTACAATTATTTTCTTCCAAATGTAAAACAAATAGTGTTTTACATGTTTAAATATAAAATTTATGGTGTTTTTTTTGTAAAATTCATTAATAAATTGTGAATGATATATATTGGCTGAGTGAAACCTTTAAAATCCATTTAGTTATAATATGAACAAAAAAAGTAGTTTTCCAAATTTTCTAAAAATCGCTCTTTTTAACACAATTTGACTCCTTATGCATTCCACTAAACACTAATATCATGTTTAAATATATAATTTATGTATTATTCCCTAAGATAATTTATATAAATTATAAAAGTTGCTGGAAAGTGGTGAGAAAGAATCTGGAAACGTTTTGTTGTCTTATATTGGCGTGTTCTTATTAACTAGAGTGAGTAAGAGTGAGCGAGAGTGGGTAAGAGTGACTGAAGGTGAGTGAGAGTGCCAGAGAGTGTGTAAGTGTGAGTAAGAGTGAGTATAAGTAAGAGTGACTGAGAGTGAGTAAGAGTGACAGAGTGAGTAAGAGTGAGAGTAAGGGTGACAGAATGAGTAAGAGTGAGAGTAAAGTGATTGAGAGTAAGGGTGAGTATGAGAGTAAGAGTGATTGAGAGTTAGAGTGAGAGTAAGAGTGATTGAGAGTTAGTGAGAGTAAGAGTGATTGAGAGTAAGAGTGATTGAGAGTAAGAGTGATTGAGAGTAAGAGTGATTGAGAGTAAGAGTGATTGAGAGTAAGAGTGATTGGGAGTAAGAGTGATTGAGAGTAAGAGTGATTGGGAGTAAGAGTGATTGGGAGTAGGAGTAAGAATGAGAATAAGAGTGATTGAGAGTAAGAGTGAGTAAGAGTAAGAATGAGAGTAAGAGTGATTGAGAGTAAGAGTGATTGAGAGTAAGAGTGATTGGGAGTAAGAGTGATTGGGAGTAAAAGTGAGAGTAAGAGTAAGAATGAGAATAAGAGTGATTGAAAGTAAGAGTGCTTGGTAGTAAGAGTAAGAGTAAGAATGAGAGTAGGAGTGATTGAGAGTAGGAGTGAATGGGAGCAGGAGTGATTGGGAGTAAGAGTGATTGAGAGTAAGAGTAATTGAGAGTAAGAGTATGAGAGTAAGAGTGAGAGTGAGTATGAATGGGTAAGGGTGACTGAGAGTGAGTAAGAGTGACAGAGTAAGAATGACAGTAAGAGTGATAGAGAGTAAGAGTGACAGAGAGTAAGAGTGACAGAGAGTAAGAGTGACAGAGTAAGAGTGACAGAGAGTAAGAGTGACAGAGAGTAAGAGTGACAGAGAGTAAGAGTGACAGAGAGTAAGAGTGACAGAGTAAGAGTGAGTATGAGAGTGAGTTAGGATGACTGAGAGAAAGAGTGAGTAATAGTGCGTAAGAGTGATTGAGAGTTAGAGTGAGAGTAAGAGTGATTGAGAGTTAGTGAGAGTAAGAGTGACTGAGAGTAAGAGTGATTGAGAGTAAAAGTGATTGAGAGTAAGAGTGATTGAGAGTAAGAGTGATTGGGAGTAAGAGTGATTGAGAGTAAGAGTGATTGGGAGTAAGAGTGATTGGGAGTAGGAGTAAGAATGAGAATAAGAGTGATTGAGAGTAAGAGTGAGTAAGAGTAAGAATGAGAGTAAGAGTAAGAATGAGAGTAAGAGTGATTGAGAGTAAGAGTGATTGAGAGTAAGAGTGATTGAGAGTAAGAGTGATTGGGAGTAAGAGTGATTGAGAGTAAGAGTGATTGGGAGTAAGAGTGATTGGGAGTAGGAGTAAGAATGAGAATAAGAGTGATTGAGAGTAAGAGTGAGTAAGAGTAAGAATGAGAGTAAGAGTGATTGAGAGTAAGAGTGATTGAGAGTAAGAGTGATTGAGAGTAAGAGTGATTGGGAGTAAGAGTGAATGGGAGTAAGAGTAAGAGTGAGAGTAAGAGTAAGAATGAGAATAAGAGTGATTGAGAGTAAGAGTGATTGGGAGTAAGAGTAAGAATGAGAGTAGGAGTGATTGGGAGTAGGAGTGATTGGGAGTAGGAGTGATTGGGAGTAAGAGTGATTGAGAGTAAGAGTAATTGAGAGTAAGAGTATGAGAGTAAGAGTGAGAGAGTGAGTATGAATGGGTAAGGGTGACTGAGAGTGAGTAAGAATGACAGAGTAAGAGTGACAGAGAGTAAGAGTGACAGAGAGTAAGAGTGACAGAGAGTAAGAGTGACAGAGAGTAAGAGTGACAGAGAGTAAGAGTGACAGAGTAAGAGTGACAGAGTAAGAGTGACAGAGAGTAGGAGTGACAGAGTGTAAGAGTGACAGTAAGAGTGACAGAGAGTAAGAGTGACAGAGAGTAAGAGTGACAGAGAGTAAGAGTGACAGAGAGTAAGAGTGACAGAGTAAGAGAGTGAGAGTGATTATGAGAGAGTTAGAGTGTGAGGTGTGTGAGTGTAGCAGGCCAGGGAGGCAGGATGTGTGGTCACAGGCGAGGCCTAGGCCTCGTGATCTCTAATGTTGGTTTTTATATATATGTTGGATTTTTGTCCTGTTTCAAATTATAATTATTTAGCAGGAATGTAATAAGATATTGCACAGTATTAATGTGACAATAATATATGCATTATTTCCTTGATAATCAAACTTGTTGTTCAAAGATAATATACATCTTTGAAGGAACATTTTGATGAGCGCGAGCTGGCAACACTAGGCTGGTGGTGGTGAGAGAGACATATGGTTAGTTGTTCTCAGACCTTCAGTGGTGAAGGGTGTGTCCCAGCTGGCCGCCACCAGCCGCCACCCGCCGCCCACCACCAGCCGCCACCCGCCGCCCACCACCAGCCGCCACCCGCCCCCCAGCCGCCACCCGCCACCACCCACCACCAGCCGCCACCACCGCCACCCGCCACCACCCACCACCAGCCGCCACCCGCCACCACCCACCACCAGCCGCCACCCGCCACCACCAGCCGCCACCCGCCACAGCCGCCACCCGCCACCAGCCGCCCACACGCCGCCACCCACCGCCACCCACCCACCCGCCGCCACCCGCCACCCACCACCAGCCGCCACCCACCACCAGCCGCCACCCGCCACCACCCACCACCAGCCGCCGCCACCCGCCACCACCCACCACCAGCCGCCGCCACCCGCCACCACCCACACCAGCCGCCGCCACCCGCCACCACCCACCACCAGCCGCCGCCACCCGCCACCACCCACCACCAGCCGCCGCCACTCACCACCCGCCGCCACCACCCACCACCCGCCGCCACCCGCCACCAACCACCAGCCGCCACCCGCCACCACCCACCACCAGCCGCCACCCACCACCAGCCGCCACCCGCCACCACCCACCACCAGCCGCCACCCACCACCAGCCGCCACCCGCCACCACCCACCACCAGCCACCCGCCGCCACCCACCGCCACCCACCACCAGCCGCCACCCGCCGCCACCCGCCACCCACCACCAGCCGCCACCCACCACCAGCCGCCACCCGCCACCACCCACCACCAGCCGCCACCCGCCACCACCCACCACCAGCCGCCACCCGCCACCACCTACCACCAGCCGCCGCCACCCTCCACCGCCACTCACCACTCGCCGCCACCACCCACCACCCGCCGCCACCCGCCACCCACCACCCGCCGCCACCCGCCACCACCCACCACCAGCCGCCACCCGCCACCACCCACCACCAGCCGCCACCCGCCACCACCCGCCACCAGCCACCAGCCACCGCCACCCACCACCGCCACTCACCAGCCGCCGCTACCACCCACCACCAGCCGCCACCCGCCACCAGCCACCACCAGCCGCCACCCGCCACCCACCACCAGCCGCCACCCGCCGCCACCCGCCACCCACCACCAGCCGCCACCCACCACCAGCCGCCACCCGCCACCACCCACCACCAGCCGCCACCTGCCACCACCCACCACCAGCCGCCACCCACCACCAGCCGCCACCAGCCGCCACCCGCCACCAAACACCGCCACCCACCACCGCCACTAACCACCCGCCGCCACCTCCCACCACCAGCCGCCACCAGCCACCGCCACCCACCACCGCCACCCACCACCGCCACCCGCCGCCACCACCCACCACCACCACCCACCACCACCAGCCGCCGCCGCCGCCACCACCACCGCCACCACCACCCACCACCACCGCCGCCGCCACCACCCATCACCGCCGCCGCCGCCACCACCCACCACAGCCGCCGCCGACACCACCGCCACCACCCACCACAGCCGCCACCACCACCCACCACCACCACCCACCACCGCCGCCACCACCAGCCGCCACAAGCCGCCACCGCCCGCCACCAGCCGCCATCAGCCGCCATCACCACCACCACCAGCTGCCACCACCACCAGCCACCACCACCACCAGCCGCCATCACCGCCACCAGCTGCCACCACCACCAGCTGCCACCACCACCAGCCGCCACCACCAGCCGCCACCACCGCCACCACCACCTGCCACCAGCCGCCACCACCACCTGCCACCAGCCGCCACCACCGCCCGCTATCAGCCGTCACCGCCCGTTGCCACAGTCGCCACCGCAAGCCGCCACCGCCAGCCGCCACCAGCCCCCCCCCCACCGCCGATCGTCACCACCCACCACAGCCGCCGCCGCCCGCCACCGCCCGCCACCGCCCGCCACCACCCACCACAGCCGCCACCACCCACCACCCGCCGCCACCACCCACCACCACCAGCCGCCGCCGCCACCCACCACCCGCCGCCACCACCACCAGCCGCCGCCGCCACCACCACCCACCACCACCGCCGCCACCACCCACCACCACCAGCCGCCGCCGCCACCACCACCCACCACCACCGCCGCCACCACCACCCACCACCACCAGCCGCCGCCGCCACCACCACCCACCACCACCGCCGCCACCACCCTCCACCACCAGCCGCCGCCGCCACCACCACCCACCACCGCCGCCGCCACCACCCACCACCTCCAGCCGCCACAACTCATCACAGACGCCGCCACCCGCCACCGCCCGCCACCACCGCCTGACACAGCCGCCAGTGTCCGCCACCGCAGCCACTGTCCGCCACCGCCGCCACTGTCCGCCACCGCCGCCACTGTCCGCCACCGCCGTCACTGTCCGCCACCGCCGCCACTGTCCGCCACCACTGTCCGCCCGCCGCCACCACTGTCCGCCCGCCGCCACCACTGTCCGCCCGCCGCCACCACTGTCCGCCCGCCGCCACCACTGTCCGCCCGCCGCCACCACTGTCCGCCCGCCGCCACCACTGTCCGCCAGCCGCCTCCACTGTCCGCCCGCCGCCTCCACTGTCCGCCCGCCGCCTCCACTGTCCGCCCGCCGCCGCCACTATCCGCCACAGCCGCCACTGTCCGCCCGCCGCCACTGTCCGCCCGCCACCACTATCCGCCACCGCCGCCACTGTCCGCCCGACGCCAACCCTGTCCGCCCGCCGCCACTATCCGCCACCGCCGCCACTGTCCGCCCGCCGCCACTGTCCGCCCGACGCCACTGTCCGCCCGCCGCCACTATCCGCCACCGCCGCCACTGTCCGCCCGCAGCCACTATCCGCCACCGCCACCACTGTCCGCCACCGCCACCACTGTCTGCCACCGCCACCACTGTCTGCCACCGCCACCACTGTCCGCCCGCCGCCACCACTGTCCGCCCGCCGCCACCACTGTCCGCCCGCCGCCACCACTGTCCGCCCGCCGCCTCCACTGTCCGCCCGCCGCCACCACTGTCCGCCCACCGCCGCCACTGTCCGCCCGCCGGCACCACTGTCCGCCCGCCGCCACCACTGTCCGCCCACCGCCGCCACTGTCCGCCCGCCGCCGCCACTGTCCGCCCGCCGCCGCCACTGTCCGCCCGCCGCCACTGTCCACCACCGCCGCCACGGTCCGCCCGCCGCCACTATCCGCCACAGCCGCCACTATCCGCCACAGCCGCCACTGTCCGCCCGCCGCCAATGTCCGCCCGCCCGCCGCCACTGTCCGCCCGCCGCCACTGTCCGCCCGCCACCACTATCCGCCACCGCCGCCACTGTCCGCCCGACGCCAACCCTGTCCGCCCGCCGCCACTATCCGCCACCGCCGCCACTGTCCGCCCGCCGCCACTGTCCGGCCGACGCCTCTGTCCGCCCGCCGCCACTATCCGCCACCGCCGCCACTGTCCGCCCGCAGCCACTATCCGCCACCGCCACCACTGTCCGCCACCGCCACCACTGTCTGCCACCGCCACCACTGTCTGCCACCGCCACCACTGTCCGCCCGCCGCCACCACTGTCCGCCCGCCGCCACCACTGTCCGCCCGCCGCCACCACTGTCCGCCCGCCGCCTCCACTGTCCGCCCGCCGCCACCACTGTCCGCCCACCGCCGCCACTGTCCGCCCGCCGCCACCACTGTCCGCCCGCCGCCACCACTGTCCGCCCACCGCCGCCACTGTCCGCCCGCCGCCGCCACTGTCCGCCCGCCGCCGCCACTGTCCGCCCGCCGCCACTGTCCACCACCGCCGCCACGGTCCGCCCGCCGCCACTATCCGCCACAGCCGCCACTATCCGCCACAGCCGCCACTGTCCGCCCGCCGCCAATGTCCGCCCGCCCGCCGCCACTGTCCGCCCGCCCGCCGCCACCATCCGCCACTGTCCGCCCGCCGCCACTATCCGCCACCGCCGCCACTGTCCGCCCGCCGCCACTGTCCGCCCGCCACCGCCACTGTCCGCCCGCCGCCACTGTCCGCCCGCCGCCACTATCCGCCACCGCCGCCACTGTCCGCCACAGCCGCCACTCTCCGCCGTACAGCCTCCCCTCTCTCCGTTAGTAAATAATTATAATTGTTAGTAAATAATAAAAGAAATATAAATTATTAGATTTTTTTTACCCTTAAATTGGTTTTAATATTTAAATTGAAAATAATAATATAATATAAAATATAATAAAAATAATATAATATAAAATATAATTTAATTTCAAGAAACTTAACTTTAAACACAAAGATGTGAAAATGGTTCAGATTATTGGCTCAAACCTTTCATAAGAGATTCATATTGGTGTATGAATGGATTATGAATGACTCATGTTAGGAGTGTAAGTTGCCACAACATCTCAAATTAGTGTTAGATACATATGTCTTGGTTATAAGTTTTGGAAACCTATTTAAGTCCACACACAATATCGTATCTGATACGATAAAACAAACGTTTCCAATACTTTCAAATACTTTCCAGATATGTTGTGGCAACCTAAAATTGTTTGCTGGGCCCAGCAAACACAAATCATCTACACAACGTTCGCCTATCTCTTCCCATAGGTGTGGGAATGATTTGCATTGAGAATGGTGCAGGAGAGCCTTTGAGAAACTTTTACTCAAAAAATCCAAACACAAAGGTTTAATTATAAATTGTTTTTCTACAATTATTTTCTTCCAAATGTAAAACAAATAGTTTTTACATGTTTAAATATAAAATTTATGGTGTTTTTTTGTAAAATTCATTAATAAATTGTGAATGATATATATTGGCTGAGTGAAACCTTTAAAATCCATTTAGTTATAATATGAACAGAAAAAAGTAGTTTTCCAAATTTTCTAAAAATCGCTCTTTTTAACACAATTTGACTCCTTATGCATTCCACTAAACACTAATATCATGTTTAAATATATAATTTATGTATTATTCCCTAAGATAATTTATATAAATTTTAAAAGTTGCTGGAAAGTGGTGAGAACGAATCTGAAAACGTTTTGTTGTCTTATATTGGCGTGTTCTTATTAACTAGAGTGAGTAAGAGTGAGCGAGAGTGGGTAAGAGTGAGTAAGAGTGAATGAAGGTGAGTGAGAGTGCCAGAGAGTGTGTAAGTGTGAGTAAGAGTGAGTATAAGTAAGAGTGAGTAAGAGTGACAGAGTGAGTAAGAGTGAGAGTAAGAGTGACAGAATGAGTAAGAGTGAGAGTAAAGTGATTGACAGTAAGGGTGAGTATGAGAGTAAGAGTGATTGAGAGTTAGAGTGAGAGTAAGAGTGATTGAGAGTTAGTGAGAGTAAGAGTGATTGAGAGTAAGAGTGATTGAGAGTAAGAGTGATTGAGAGTAAGAGTGATTGAGAGTAAGAGTGATTGAGAGTAAGAGTGATTGGGAGTAAGAGTGATTGAGAGTAAGAGTGATTGGGAGTAAGAGTGATTGGGAGTAGGAGTTAGAGTGAGAGTAGGAGTAAGAATGAGAATAAGAGTGATTGAGAGTAAGAGTGAGTAAGAGTAAGAATGAGAGTAAGAGTGATTGAGAGTAAGAGTGATTGAGAGTAAGAGTGATTGAGAGTAAGAGTGATTGGGAGTAAGAGTGATTGGGAGTAAGAGTAAGAGTGAGAGTAAGAATGAGAATAAGAGTGATTGAGAGTAAGAGTGATTGGGAGTAAGAGTAAGAATGAGAGTAGGAGTGATTGAGAGTAGGAGTGATTGGGAGTAGGAGTGATTGGGAGTAAGAGTGATTGAGAGTAAGAGTAATTGAGAGTAAGAGTATGAGAGTAAGAGTGAGAGAGTGAGTATGAATGGGTAAGGGTGACTGAGAGTGAGTAAGAATGACAGAGTAAGAGTGACAGAGAGTAAGAGTGACAGAGAGTAAGAGTGACAGAGTAAGAGTGACAGAGAGTAAGAGTGACAGAGAGTAAGAGTGACAGAGAGTAAGAGTGACAGAGAGTAAGAGTGACAGAGAGTAAGAGTGACAGAGAGTAAGAGTGACAGAGTAAGAGTGACAGAGTAAGAGTGACAGAGAGTAAGAGTGACAGAGAGTAAGAGTGACAGAGAGTAAGAGTGACAGAGTAAGAGTGACAGAGAGTAAGAGTGACAGAGAGTAAGAGTGACAGAGAGTAAGAGTGACAGAGAGTAAGAGTGACAGAGTAAGAGTGACAGAGTAAGAGTGACAGAGTAAGAGTGACAGAGAGTAAGAGTGACAGAGTAAGAGTGACAGAGAGTAAGAGTGACAGAGAGTAAGAGTGACAGAGAGTAAGAGTGACAGAGAGTAAGAGTGACAGAGTGTAAGAGTGACAGAGTGTAAGAGTGACAGAGTAAGAGTGACAGAGAGTAAGAGTGACAGAGAGTAAGAGTGACAGAGTAAGAGTGACAGAGTAAGAGTGACAGAGAGTAAGAGTGACAGAGAGTAAGAGTGACAGAGAGTAAGAGTGACAGAGTAAGAGTGACAGAGTAAGAGTGACAGAGAGTAAGAGTGACAGAGAGTAAGAGTGACAGAGAGTAAGAGTGACAGAGTAAGAGTGACAGAGTAAGAGTGACAGAGAGTAGGAGTGACAGAGTGTAAGAGTGACAGTAAGAGTGACAGAGAGTAAGAGTGACAGAGAGTAAGAGTGACAGAGAGTAAGAGTGACAGAGTAAGAGTGACAGAGTAAGAGAGTGAGAGTGATTATGAGAGAGTTAAGAGTGTGAGGTGTGTGAGTGTAGCAGGCCAGGGAGGCAGGATGTGTGGTCACAGGCGAGGCCTAGGCCTCGTGATCTCTAATGTTGGTTTTTTTATATATGTTGGATTTTTTGTCCTGTTTCAAATTATAATTATTTAGCAGGAATGTAATAAGATATTGCACAGTATTAATGTGACAATAATATATGCATTATTTCCTTGATAATCAAACTTGTTGTTCAAAGATAATATACAATCTTTGAAGGAAACATTTTGAGAGCGCAAGCTGGCAACACTGTTCTGGTGGGTGAGAGAGACATATGGTTAGTTGTACTCAGACCTACAGTGGAGAAGGGTGTGTCCCAGCTGGCCGCCACCAGCCGCCACCCGCCGCCACCCGCCGCCACCCGCCGCCCACCACCAGCCGCCACCCGCCACCACCCACCACCAGCCGCCACCCACCACCAGCCGCCACCCACCACCAGCCGCCACCCGCCACCACCCACCAGCCGCCACCCGCCGCCACCCACCACCAGCCGCCACCTGCCACCACCCACCACCAGCCGCCACCCGCCGCCACCCGCCACCCGCCACCCACCACCAGCCGCCACCCACCACCAGCCGCCACCCGCCACCACCCACCACCACACGCCACCCGCCACCACCCACCACCAGCCGCCACCCGCCACCAGCCACCGCCACCCACCACCGCCACTCACCACCCGCCGCCACCACCCACCACCAGCCGCCACCACCCACCACCAGCCGCCACCCGCCGCCACCCACCACCAGCCGCCACCCACCACCAGCCGCCACCCGCCGCCACCCACCACCAGCCGCCACCCGCCACCAGCCGCCACCCGCCACCACCAACCACCAGCCGCCACCCGCCACCACCCACCACCAGCCGCCACCCGCCACCACCCACCACCAGCCGCCACCCGCCACCGCCACCCGCCACCAGCCACCGCCACCCACCACCGCCACCCGCCACCAGCCACCGCCACCCACCACCGCCACCCGCCACCACCCACCACCAGCCGCCACCACCCACCACCAGCCGCCACCCGCCACCAGCCACCGCCACCCGCCACCGCCACCCACCACCACCCGCCACCAGCCACCGCCACCCACCACCGCCACTCACCACCCGCCGCCACCACCCACCACCAGCCGCCACCCGCCACCCACCACCGCCACTCGCCGCCACCACCCACCACCACCACCCACCACCACCAGCCGCCGCCGCCACCACCACCCACCACCACCGCCGCCACCACCCATCACCGCCGCCGCCACCACCACCCACCACCACCGCCGCCGCCACCACCCATCACCGCCGCCGCCGCCACCACCCACCACAGCCGCCGCCGACACCACCGCCACCACCCACCACAGCCGGCACCACCACCCACCACCACCACCCACCACCGCCGCCACCACCAGCCGCCACAAGCCGCCACCGCCCGCCACCGCCCGCCACCAGCCGCCATCACCACCACCACCACCACCAGCCGCCATCACCGCCACCAGCTGCCACCACCACCAGCCGCCACCACCACCACCACCAGCCGCCATCACCGCCACCAGCTGCCACCACCACCAGCCGCCATCACCGCCACCAGCTGCCACCACCACCAGCCGCCACCACCAGCCGCCACCACCGCCACCACCACCTGCCACCAGCCGCCACCACCGCCCGCTATCAGCAGTCACCGCCCGTTGCCACAGTCGCCACCGCAAGCCGCCACCGCCAGCCGCCACCAGCCCCCCCCACCGCCGATCGTCACCACCCACCACAGCCGCCGCCGCCCGCCACCGCCCGCCACCACCCACCACAGCCGCCACCGCCCGCCACCACCCGCCACCACCCACCACAGCCGCCACCACCCACCACAGCCGCCGCCGACACCACCGCCACCACCCACCACAGCCGGCACCACCACCCACCACCACCACCCACCACCGCCGCCACCACCAGCCGCCACAAGCCGCCACCGCCCGCCACCGCCCGCCACCAGCCGCCATCACCACCACCACCACCACCAGCCGCCATCACCGCCACCAGCTGCCACCACCACCAGCCGCCACCACCACCACCACCACCAGCCGCCATCACCGCCACCAGCTGCCACCACCACCAGCCGCCATCACCGCCACCAGCTGCCACCACCACCAGCCGCCACCACCAGCCGCCACCACCTGCCACCAGCCGCCACCACCGCCCGCTATCAGCAGTCACCGCCCGTTGCCACAGTCGCCACCGCAAGCCGCCACCGCCAGCCGCCACCAGCCCCCCCCACCGCCGATCGTCACCACCCACCACAGCCGCCGCCGCCCGCCACCGCCCGCCACCACCCACCACAGCCGCCACCGCCCGCCACCACCCACCACAGCCGCCACCACCCACCACCACCCGCCGCCGCCACCCACCACCACCACCCGCCGCCGCCACCCACCACCACCACCCGCCGCCGCCACCCACCACCACCACCCGCCGCCGCCACCCACCACCACCACCCGCCGCCGCCACCCACCACCACCACCCGCCGCCGCCACCCACCACCACCAGCCGCCGCCGCCACCACCACCCACCACCACCGCCGCCACCACCCACCACCACCAGCCGCCGCCGCCACCACCACCAAACACCACCACCGCCGCCACCACCAGCCGCCGCCGCCACCACCACCCACCACCACCGCCGCCACCACCCACCACCGCCAGCCGCCACCACTCATCACAGACCCCGCCACCGCCCGCCACCACCGCCAGACACAGCCGCCAGTGTCCGCCACCGCCGCCACTGTCCGCCACCGCCGCCACTGTCCGCCACCGCCGCCATTGTCCGCCACCGCCGTCACTGTCCGCCACCGCCGCCACTGTCCGCCACCGCCACCACTGTCCGCCCGCCGCCACCACTGTCCGCCCGCCGCCACCACTGTCCGCCCGCCGCCTCCACTGTCCGCCCGCCGCCTCCACTGTCCGCCCGCCGCCTCCACTGTCCGCCCGCCGCCTCCACTGTCCGCCCGCCGCCTCCACTGTCCGCCCGCCGCCTCCACTGTCCGCCCGCCGCCGCCACTGTTCGCCCGCCGCCGCCACTGTCCGCCCGCCGCCGCCACTGTCCGCCCGCCGCCGCCACTGTCCGCCCGCCGCCGCCACTGTCCGCCCGCCGCCGCCACTGTCCGCCCGCCGCCTCCACTGTCCGCCCGCCGCCTCCACTGTCCGCCCGCCGCCGCCACTGTCCGCCCGCCGCCGCCACTGTCCGCCCGCCGCCGCCACTGTCCGCCCGCCGCCGCCACTGTCCGCCCGCCGCCGCCACTGTCCGCCCGCCGCCGCCACTGTCCACCACCGCCGCCACTGTCCACCACCGCCGCCACGGTCCGCCACAGCCGCCACTGTCCGCCCGCCGCCTCCACTGTCCGCCCGCCGCCTCCACTGTCCGCCCGCCGCCTCCACTGTCCCCCCGCCGCCGCCACTGTTCGCCCGCCGCCGCCACTGTCCGCCCGCCGCCGCCACTGTCCGCCCGCCGCCGCCACTGTCCGCCCGCCGCCGCCACTGTCCGCCCGCCGCCTCCACTGTCCGCCCGCCGCCGCCACTGTCCGCCCGCCGCCGCCACTGTCCGCCCGCCGCCGCCACTGTCCGCCCGCCGCCGCCACTGTCCGCCCGCCGCCGCCACTGTCCGCCCGCCGCCGGCACTGTCCACCACCGCAGCCACTGTCCACCACCGCCGCCACGGTCCGCCACAGCCGCCACTGTCCGCCCGCCGCCACTGTCCTCCCGCCGCCACTGTCCGCCCGCCGCCGCCCTGTCCGCCCGCCGCCACTGTCCGCCCGCCGCCACTATCCGCCACCGCCGCCACTGTCCGCCCGACGCCACTGTCCGCCCGCCGCCACTGTCCGCCCGCCGCCACTATCCGCCACCGCCGCCACTGTCCGCCCGCCGCCACTGTCCGCCCGCCGCCACTGTCCGCCCGCCGCCACTGTCCGCCACCGCCGCCACTGTCCGCCACCGCCGCCACTGTCCGCCCGCCGCCACTGTCCGCCACCGCCGCTACTGTCCGCCCGCCGCCGCCACTGTCCGCCCGCCGCCACTGTCCGCCCGCCGCCACTATCCGCCACCGCCGCCACTGTCCGCCACAGCCGCCACTCTCTGCCGTACAGCCTCCCCTCTCTCCGTTAGTAAATAATTATAATTGTTAGTAAATAATAAAAGAAATATAAATTATTAGATTTTTTTACCCTTAAATTGGTTTTAATATTTAAATTGAAAATAATAATATAATATAAAATATAATAAAAATAATATAATATAAAATATAATTTAATTTCAAGAAATTTAACTTTAAACACAAAGATGTAAAAAGGGTTCAGATTATTGGCTCAAACCTTTCATAAGAGATTCATATTGGTATATGAATGGATTATGAATGACTCATGTTAGGAGTGTAAAGTTGCCACAACATCTCAAATTAGTGTTAGATACATATGTCTTGGTTATAAGTTTTGGAAACCTATTTAAGTCCACACACAATATCGTATCTGATACGATAAAACAAACGTTTCCAATACTTTCAAATACTTTCCAGATATGTTGTGGCAACCTAAAATTGTTTGCTGGGTGCATTACTCTCTTGAGCCTATGCATAACTCTCTTGAGTCTCTGCATCACTCTCTTGAGCCTCTGCATCCCTCTCTTGAGCCTCTGCAGCACTCTCATCAGCCTCTGCATCCCTCTCTTGAGCCTCTGAATCCCTCTTTTGAGCCTCTGCATCACTCTCTCAAGCCTCCCATCACTCTCTTCATCCTCTGCATCCCTCTCTTGAGCATCTGCATCACTCTCTTGGCCCCCTGCATCCCTCTCTTGAGCCTTTGCATCACTCTCTTCATCCTCTGCATCCCTCTCTTGAGCCTTTGCATCACTCTCTTCTTCCTCTGCATCCCTCTCTTGAGCATCTGCATCACTCTCTTGGCCCCCTGCATCCCTCTCTTGAGCCTTTGCATCACTCTCTTGAGGCTCTGCATTACCCTCTTAAGCCTCTGCATCCCTCTCTTGAGCCTCTGCAACACTCTCTTCTGCCTCTGCATCACTCAATTAAGCCTCTTAATCCCTCTCTTGAGCCTCTGAATCCCTCTCTTGATCCTCTGCATCACTCTCCTGAGCCTCTGCATCACTCTCTTGAGCCTCTGCATCACTCTCTTGAGCCTCTGCATCACTCTCTTGAGCCTCTGCATCATTTTCTTGAGCCTCTGCATCCCTCTCTTAAGCCTCTACATCATTCTCTTGAGCCTCTGCATCACTCTCGTGAGCCCCTGCATCACTCTCTTGAGCCTCTGCATCACTCTCATGAGCCTCTGCATCCCTCTCTTGAGTCTCTGCATCGCTCTCTTAAGCCTCTGCACCCCTCTCTTCATCCTCTGCATCTCTCTCTTGAGCCTCTGCATCATTCTCTTGAGCCTCGGCATCCCTCGCTTAAGCCTCTGCAACACTCTCTCGAGCCTCTTTATCACTCTCTTCAATCTCTGCATTTCTCTCTTGAGCCTCTGCATCATTCTCCTAAGATTCTTCATAACTCTCTTGAGCCTCTGCATCACTCTCTTGAGCCTCTGCATCACTCTCTTGATCCATTGCATCAATCTCTTAAGCCTCTGCATCACTCTCTTGAGCCTATATGCATCACTCTCTTGAGCTTCTGCGTCACTCGCTTGAGCCTCTACATCCCTCTCTTGAGCCTCTGCATCACTCTCGTATGAAGCTGCATCACTCTCGTGAGCCCCTGCATCACTCTCTTGAGCCTCTGCATCACTCTCATGAGCCTCTGCATCCCTCTCTTGAGTCTCTGCATCACTCTCTTAAGCCTCTGCACCCCTCTCTTCATCCTCGGCATCACTCTCTTGAGCCTCTGCATCATTCTCTTGAGCCTCGGCATCCATCTCTTAAGCCTCTGCAACACTCTCTTGAGCCTCTTTATCACTCTCTTCAATCTCTGCATTTCTCTCTTGAGCCTCTGCATCATTCTCCTAAGATTCTTCATCACTCTCTTGAGCCTCTGCATCACTCTCTTGAGCCTCTGCATCACTCTCTTGATCCTTTGCATCAATCTCTTAAGCCTCTGCATCACTCTCTTGAGCCTATGCATCACTCTCTTGAGCTTTTGCGTCACTCGCTTGAGCCTCTACATCCCTCTCTTGAGCCTCTGCATCACTCTCGTAAGCCTCTGCATCACTCTCTTGAGCCTATGCATAACTCTCTTGAGTCTCTGCATCACTCTCTTGAGCCTCTGCATCCCTCTCTTGAGCCTCTGCAACACTCTCATCAGACTCTGCATCCCTCTCATGAGCCTCTGAATCCCTCTTTTGAGCCTCTGCATCACTCTCTCAAGCCTCCCATCACTCTCTTCATCCTCTGCATCCCTCTCTTGAGCATCTGCATCACTCTCTTGGCCCCCTGCATCCCTCTCTTGAGCCTTTGCATCACTCTCTTCATCCTCTGCATCCCACTCTTGAGCATCTGCATCACTCTCTTGGCCCCCTGCATCCCTCTCTTGAGCCTTTGCATCACTCTCTTGAGGCTCTGCATTACCCTCTTAAGCCTCTGCATCCCTCTCTTGAGCCTCTGCAACACTCTCTTCTGCCTCTGCATCACTCAATTAAGCCTCTGAATCCCTCTTTTTAGCCTCTGAATCCCTCTCTTGATCCTCTGCATCACTCTCTTGAGCCTCTGCATCACTCTCTTGAGCCTCTGCATCACTCTCTTGAGCCTCTGCATCACTCTCTTGAGCCTCTGCATCATTCTCTTGAGCCTCTGCATCCCTCTCTTAAGCCTCTACATCATTCTCTTGAGCCTCTGCATCACTCACGTGAGCCCCTGCATCACTCTCGTGAGCCCCTGCATCACTCTCTTGAGCCTCTGCATCACTCTCATGAGCCTCTGCATCCCTTTCTTGAGTCTCTGCATCACTCTCTTAAGCCTCTGCACCCCTCTCTTCATCCTCTGCATCACTCTCTTGAGCCTCTGCATCATTCTCTTGAGCCTCGGCATCCCTCTCTTAAGCCTCTGCAACACTCTCTTGAGCCTCTTTATCACTCTCTTCAATCTCTGCATTTCTCTCTTGAGCCTCTGCATCATTCTCCTAAGATTCTTCATCACTCTCTTGAGCCTCTGCATCACTCTCTTGAGCCTCTGCATCACTCTCTTGATCCTTTGCATCAATCTCTTAAGCCTCTGCATCACTCTCTTGAGCCTATGCATCACTCTCTTGAGCTTCTGCGTCACTCGCTTGAGCCTCTACATCCCTCTCTTGAGCCTCTGCATCACTCTCGTATGAAGCTGCATCACTCTCTTGAGGCTATGAATAACTCTCTTGAGTCTCTGCATCACTCTCTTGAGCCTCTGCATCCCTCTCTTGAGCCTCTGCAACACTCTCATCAGCCTCTGCATCCCTCTCTTGAGCCTCTGAATCCCTCTTTTGAGCCTCTGCATCACTCTCTCAAGCCTCCCATCACTCTCTTCATCCTCTGCATCCCTCTCTTGAGCCTCTGCATCACTGTCGTAAGCCTCTGCATCCATCTCTTGAGCCTCTGAATCCTTCTCTTGAGCCTCTGCATCACTCTCTTGAGCCTCTGCATCACTCTCTTAAGCCTCTGTACCACTCTCTTGAGCCTCTGCATAACTCTCTTCAGCCTCTGCATCTCTCTCTTGAGCCTCTGCATCACTCTCTTGAGTCTCTGCATCCCTCTCATGAGCCTCTGCATCCCTCTCTTCAGCCTTTGCATCACTCTCTTAAGCCTCTGCATCACTCTCTTGAGCCTCAACATCCCTCTGTTAAGCCTCTGCATCACTCTCTTCAGCTTCTGCATCACTCTCTTAAGCCTCTGCTTTCCCTGTCTTGATCCTCAGCATCACTCTCTTGAGCCTCAGCATCCCTCTCTTAAGCCTCTGCATCACTCTCTTGAGCCTCTTCATCACTCTCTTCAATCTCTGCATTTCTCTCTTGAGCCTATGCCTCATTCTTTTAAGATTCTTCATCACTCTCTTGAGCCTCTGCATCACTCTCTTGAGCCTCTGCATCACTCTCTTGAGCCTTTGCATCAATCTCTTAAGCCTCTGCATCACTCTCTTGAGCCTCTGCATCCCTCTCTTAAGCCTCTACATCATTCTCTTGAGCCTCTGCATCACTCTCTTGAGCCTTTGCATCAATCTCTTAAGCCTCTGCATCATTCTCTTGAGCCTCTGCATCCCGCTCTTAAGCCTCTACATCATTCTCTTGAGCCTCTGCATCACTCTCTTGAGCCCCTGCATCACTCGCTTAAGCCTCTGCAACACTCTCTTCAGCCTCTGCATCCCTCTCTTGATCCTCTGCATCACTCTCTTGAGGCCTCTGCATCACTCTCTTAAGCCTCTGAATCCCTCTCTTGAGCCTCTGCATCACTCTCTCGAGCTTCTGCATCACTCTCTCGAGCCTCTGCATCACTCTCTTGATCCTCTGCATCACTCTCTTGAGCCTCTGCATCACTCACTTAAGCCTCTGCATCACTCTCTAGAGCCTCTGCATCACTCTCTTCAGCTTCTGCATCACTCTCTTATGCCTCTGCTTTCCCTCTCTTGATCCTCAGCATCACTCTCTTGACCCTCAGCATCCCTCTCTTAAGCCTCTGCATCACTCTCTTGAACCTCTTTATCACTCTCTTCAATCTCTGCATTTCTCTCTTGAGCCTCTGCATCATTCTCTTGAGCCTCTACATCATTCTCTTGAGCCTCTGCAACACTCTCTTCTGCCTCTGCATCACTCAATTAAGCCTCTGAATCCCTCTCTTGAGCCTCTGAATCCCTCTCTTGATCCTCTGCATCACTCTCTTGAGCCTCTGCATCACTCTCTTTAGCCTCTGCATCACTCTCTTGAGCCTCTGCATCACTCTCTTGAGCCTCTGCATCATTCTCTTGAGCCTCTGCATCCCTCTCTTAAGCCTCTACATCATTCTCTTGAGCCTCTGCATCACTCACGTGAGCCCCTGCATCACTCTCGTGAGCCCCTGCATCACTCTCTTGAGCCTCTGCATCACTCTCATGAGCCTCTGCATCCCTTTCTTGAGTCTCTGCATCACTCTCTTAAGCCTCTGCACCCCTCTCTTCATCCTCTGCATCACTCTCTTGAGCCTCTGCATCATTCTCTTGAGCCTCGGCATCCCTCTCTTAAGCCTCTGCAACACTCTCTTGAGCCTCTTTATCACTCTCTTCAATCTCTGCATTTCTCTCTTGAGCCTCTGCATCATTCTCCTAAGATTCTTCATCACTCTCTTGAGCCTCTGCATCACTCTCTTGAGCCTCTGCATCACTCTCTTGATCCTTTGCATCAATCTCTTAAGCCTCTGCATCACTCTCTTGAGCCTATGCATCACTCTCTTGAGCTTCTGCGTCACTCGCTTGAGCCTCTACATCCCTCTCTTGAGCCTCTGCATCACTCTCGTATGAAGCTGCATCACTCTCTTGAGGCTATGAATAACTCTCTTGAGTCTCTGCATCACTCTCTTGAGCCTCTGCATCCTTCTCTTGAGCCTCTGCAACACTCTCATCAGCCTCTGCATCCCTCTCTTGAGCCTCTGAATCCCTCTTTTGAGCCTCTGCATCACTCTCTCAAGCCTCCCATCACTCTCTTCATCCTCTGCATCCCTCTCTTGAGCCTCTGCATCACTGTCGTAAGCCTCTGCATCCATCTCTTGAGCCTCTGAATCCTTCTCTTGAGCCTCTGCATCACTCTCTTGAGCCTCTGCATCACTCTCTTAAGCCTCTGCATCACTCTCTTGAGCCTCTGCATCACTTTCGTAAGCCTCTGTACCACTCTCTTGAGCCTCTGCATAACTCTCTTCAGCCTCTGCATCTCTCTCTTGAGCCTCTGCATCACTCTCTTGAGCCCCTGCATCACTCGCTTAAGCCTCTGCAACACTCTCTTCTGCCTCTGCATCACTCTCTTAAGCCTCTGCATCCCTCTCTTGATCCTCTGCATCACTCTCTTGAGCCTCTGCAACACTCTCATCAGCCTCTGCATCCCTCTCTTGAGCCTCTGAATCCCTCTTTTGAGCCTCTGCATCACTCTCTCAAGCCTCCCATCACTCTCTTCATCCTCTGCATCCCTCTCATGAGCCTCTGCATCACTCCCGTAACCCTCTGCATCACTCTCTTCAGCCTCTGAATCCTTCTCATGAGCCTCTGCATCACTCTCTTGAGCCTCTGCATCACTCTCGTCAGCCTCTGCATCCCTCTCCTGAGACTCTGAATCCCTCCTTTGAGCCTCTGCATCACTATCTCGAGCCTCTGCATCACTCTCTTCATCCTCTGCATCCCTCTCTTGAGCCTCTGCATCACTCTCTTGAGCCTCTGCATCACTCTCATGAGCCTCGGCATCCCTCGCTTAAGCCTCTGCATCACTCTCTTGAGCCTCTGCATCACTCTCCTAAGCCTCAGCATCCATCTCCTGAGCCTTTGAATCCCTCGCTTAAGCCTCTGCATCACTCTCTTGAGCCTCTACATCCCTCTCTTGAGCCTCTGCATCACTCTCGTAAGCCTCTGCACCACTCTCTTGAGCCTCTGCATAACTCTCTTGAGTCTCTACATCACTCTCTTCAGCCTCTGTATCTCTCTCTTGAGCCTCTGCATCACTCTCGTGAGCCTCTGCATCATCTTCTTAAGCCTCTGCATCCCTATTTTGAGCCTCTGCATCACTTTTTTAAACTTCTGCATCCCTTACTTGAGCCTCTGCCTCCGTCCATTGAGCCTCTGCATCCCTCTCATGAGCCTTTGCATTCCTCTCTTGATCCTTTTCCATCACTTTCTTAAGCCTCTTCATCACTCTCCTGAGCCTCTGCATCCCTCTCTTGAGCCCCTGCATCCCTCTCTTATGCCTCTGCATCACTCTATTAAGCCTCTGCATCACTCTCTTGAGCCTCAGCATCTCTCTCTTAAGCCTCTGCATCACTCTCTTGAGCCTCTTCATCAATCTCTTCAATCTCTGCATTTCTCTCTTGAGCCTCTGCATCATTCTCCTAAGATTCTTCATCACTCTCTTGAACCTCTGCATCACTCTCTTGAGCCTCTGCATCACTCTCTTGAGCCTTTGCATCAATTTCTTAAGCCTATGCATCACTCTCTTGAGCCTATGCATCACTCTCTTGAGGTTCTGCGTCACTCTCTTGAGCCTCTATACCCCTCTCTTGAGCCTCTGCATCACTCTCGTAAGCTTCTGCATCACTCTCTTGAGCCTAAAACAGAACTCTGACCTCTCTTGAGCTCTCTAAAACAGAACTTCTCCCCTTTTCAATATCTTACTCAGTATTTTAACGAGAAAGAAATGGTTGATTGAAAATGAAGTGTTTAAGGTTAATTTCTAATCAATTATGTGTTTGCATCATTTTTACCGTATATTTATTGAATTAATAACAATAAACTGAAAATTCACAAAAACGTGGAAAAATTGCAAAATATTGCCTAATTCGATGATATTTTGTTTATATCACATAAAGGAAAAGGGGGTGATAAACGTCAAAATATTGCTGAATTCGATGATTTTTAGTACGGAACAAAATGCAAGAAAACTTGCTTAAAATGCAATATTATGCGAAAATCTGAGATTTGAAGGCCAAATCACATATCGTGATACTACATGAAATAGTATCGAAATAGTGGTAAAAATGAATATATTTACGTAATATAAAACTACATGAAAAACGTGAAAAAAGTCATTATTATACCAAATTTGAGGATTTTAACTTCGAATCATAGAGCGACATTTCATATTTTTAGACCCTAGAAAAGACGTATAGAGATGTTGCTTCTAATACAAATGATAAAAATCATTGTGTTTTCATTAAAATTAACTAAAATGTTCCTGATTTTCGGTTTATATTACCGATGGAAGATGTACACGTAAAACTGTTCTAATCCGGCTGAAACGTCGATATATGCAGTAAAAACAGAACTTCTCCCCTTTTCAATATCTTACTCAGTATTTTAATGCGAATCAAATAGATGATTGAAACTTAAGTATTTAAAATTATTTTCTTATCAATTATGTGTATGCATCATTTTTATGGTATATTTAATGAATTAATAACAATAAACTGAAAATTCTCCAAAACGTGGAAAAACGGATAAATATGCCTAATTCGATGATATTTTGTTTAAATCACATAAAGGAAAAGAGGATGATAAAGGTCAAAATATTGCTAAATTCGATGATTTTTAGTACAAAACAAAATGCAAGAAAACTTACGTATAAATGCAAAATTTGCGAAATTCTGAGATTTGAAGTCCAAATCACATATCGTGAGAAAAGATGAAGTAGTATCGAAATATTGGTAAAAACGAATATATTTACGTAATATATATACTTATGTAATATATGAAAAACGTGAAAAAAGTCATTATTATACCAAATTTGAGGATTTTATTTTTGAATCATAGAGCGACGTTTCGTATTTTTTAGACCCTAGAAAAGACGTATAAAGATGTTGCTTCTAATACAAATGATAAAAATCAATGTGTTTTCATCACTCTCTTGAGCCTCTACTTCCCTTTCTTCAGCCTCTGCTTCACTCTTGTAAGCCTCTGTATCACTCTCTTGAGCCTCTGCATAACTCTCTTGAGTCTCTGCATCCCTCTCTTGAGCCTCTGCATCCCTCTCTTGAGCCTCTGCAACACTCTCATCAGCCTCTGCATCCCTCTCCTGAGCCTCTGAATCCCTCTTTTGAGCCTCTGCATCACTATCTCGAGCCTCTGCATCACTCTCTTCATCCTCTGCATCCCTCTCTTGAGGCTCTGCATCACTCTCTTGAGCCTCTGCATCACTCTCTTGAGCCTCGGCATCCCTCGCTTAAGCCTCTGCATCACTCTCTTGAGCCTCTGCATCACTCTCCTAAGCCTCAGCATCCATCTCTTGAGCCTCTGAATCCATCGCTTAAGCCTCTGCATCACTCTCTTGAGCCTCTACATCCCTCTCTTGAGCCTCTGCATCACTCTCGTAAGCCTCTGCACCACTCTCTTGAGCCTCTGCATAACTCTCTTGAGTCTCTGCATCACTCTCTTCAGCCTCTGTATCTCTCTCTCTTGAGCCTCTGCATCACTCTCGTGAGCCTCTGCATCATCCTCTTAAGCCTCTGCATCCCTATTTTGAGCCTCTGCATCACTTTTTTAAGCCTCTGCATCCCTTTCTTGAGCCTCTGCCTCCGTCGATAAAGCCTCTGCATCCCTCTCATGAGCCTTTGCATTCCTCTCCTGATCCTTTTCCATCACTTTCTTAAGCCTCTGCATCACTCTCCTGAACCTCTGCATCCCTCTCTTGAGCCCCTGCACCCCTCTCTTATGCCTCTGCATCACTCTATTAAGCCTCTGCATCACTCTCTTGAGCCTCAGCATCCCTCTCTTAAGCTTCTGCATCACTCTCTTGAGCCTCTTCATCAATCTCTTCAATCTCTGCATTTCTCTCTTGAGCCTCTGCATCATTCTCCTAAGATTCTTCATCACTCTCTTGAACCTCTGCATCACTCTCTTGAGGTTCTGCGTCACTCTCTTGAGCCTCTATATCCTTCTCTTGAGCTTCTGCATCACTCTCGTAAGCTTCTGCATCACTCTCTTGAGCCTAAAACAGAACTCTGACCTCTCTTGTGCTCTCTAAAACAGAACTTCTCCCCTTTTCAATATCTTACTCAGTATTTTAACGAGAAAGAAATAGTTGATTGAAAATGAAGTTTTTAAGGTTAATTTCTAATCAAATATGTGTTTGCATCATTTTTATCGTATATTTATTGAATTAATAACAATAAACTGAAAATTCACAAAAACGTGGAAAAACTGCAAAATATTGCCTAATTCGATGATATTTTGTTTATATCACATAAAGGAAAAGGGGATGATAAACGTCAAAATATTGCTGAATTCGATGATTTTTAGTTCGGAACAAAATGCAAGAAAACTTGCTTATAATACAAAATTTGCGAAATTCTGAGATTTGAAGGCCAAATCACATATCGTGAGAAAACATGAAGTAGTATCGAAATATTGGTAAAAACGAATATATTTACGTAAAATCACACTACATGAATAACGTGAAAAAAGTCACTATATTACCATATTTGAGGATTTTAACCTCAAATCATAGAGCGAGGTTTCGTATTATTTAGATCCAAGAAAAGACATATGACAATGTTGTTTCCAATACAAATGATAAAAATCAATGTGTTTTTATTATAATTAACTAAAATGTTCCTGATTTTCCGTTTATATTACCAATGGAAGATGTACACGTAAAACCGCTCTAATCCGGCTGAAACGTCGATATATGTAATAAAACCGAACTTCTCCCCTTTTCAATATCTAACTCAGTATTTTAACTAGAAACAAATAGTTGATTGAAAATGAAGTGTTTAAGGTAATTTCTAATCAATTATGTGTTTGCATCATTTTTATCGTATATTTAATGAATTAATAACAATAAACTGAAAATTCACAAAAACGTGGAAAACCCGCAAAATATTGCCTAATTCGATGATATTTTGTTTATATCACATAAAGGAAAAGGGGGTGTTAAACGTCAAAATATTGCTGAATTCGATGATTTTTAGTACGGAACAAAATGCAAGAAAACTTGCTTAAAATGCAATATTATGCGAAAATCTGAGATTTGAAGGCCAAATCACATATCGTGATACTACATGAAATAGTGGTAAAAATGAATATATTTACGTAATATAAAACTACATGAAAAACGTGAAAAAAGTCATTATTATACCAAGTTTGAGGATTTTAACTTCGAATCATAGAGCGATATTTCATATTTTTTAGACCCTAGAAAAGACGTATAGAGATGTTGCTTCTAATACAAATGATAAAAATCATTGTGTTTTCATTAAAATTAACAAAAATGTTCCTGATTTTCGGTTTATATTACCGATGGAAGATGTACACGTAAAACTGTTCTAATCCGGCTGAAACGTCGATATATGCAATAAAAACAGAACTTCTCCCCTTTTCAATATCATACTCAATATTTTAATGAGAATCAAATAGATGATTGAAATTTAAGTATTTAAAATTGTTTTCTTATCAATTATGTGTATGTATCATTTTTATGGTATATTTAATGAATTAATAACAATAAACTGAAAATTCTCAAAAACGTGGAAAAACGGATAAATATGCCTAATTCGATGATATTTTGTTTAAATCACATAAAGGAAAAGAGGATGAAAAAGGTCAAAATATTGCTAAATTCGATGATTTTTAGTACGGAACAAAATGCAAGAAAACTTGCTTAAAAATGCAAAATTTGCGAAATTCTGAGATTTGAAGTCCAAATCACATATCGTGAGAAAAGATGAAGTAGTATCGAAATATTGGTCAAAACGAATATATTTACGTAAAATCACGCTACATGAATAACGTGAAAAAAGTCACTATATGACCATATTTAAGGATTTTAACTTCAAATCATAGAGCGAGGTTTCGTATTATTTAGATCCAAGAAAAGACATGACAACGTTGTTTCCAATACAAATGATAAAAATCAATGTGTTTTCATTAGAATTAACTAAAATGTTCCTGATTTTCCGTTTATATTACCGATGGAAGATAAACACGTAAAACCGCTCTAATCCGGCTGAAACTCGATATATGCAATAAAACAGAACTTCTCCCCTTTTCAATATCTTACTCAGTATTTTAACGAGAAACAAATAGTTGATTGCAAATGAAGTGTTTAAGGTTAATTTCTAATCAATTATGTGTTCACTCTGCATCACTCTCTTGAGCCTCTGCATTCCTCTCTTGAGCCTCTGCATCACTCTCTTAAGCCTCTGCATCCCTATTTTGAGCCTCTGCATCACTTTTTAAGCCTCTGCATATCTTTCTTGAGCCTCTGCCTCCCTCGCTTGAGCCTCTGCATCCCTCTCATGAGTCTCTGCATCACTCTCTTCAGCCTCTGCATCCCTCTCTTGAGCCTCTTCATCACTCTCTTGAGCCTCTGCATCACCCTCTTAAGCCTCTGCATCCCTATTTTGAGCCTCTGCATCACTTTTTAAGCCTCTGCATCTCTTGCTTGAGCCTCTGCCTCCCTCGCTTGAGTTTCTGCATCCCTGTCATGAGTCTCTGCATCCCTCTCTTGAGCTTTTGCATCATTCTCTTAAGCCTCTGCATCACTCTCCTGAGCCTCTGCATCCCTCTCTTGAGCCCCTGCATCCTTCTCTTATGCCTCTGCATCACTCTCGTGAGCCTCAGCATCCCTCTCTTAAGCCTCTGCATCACTCTCTTGAGCCTCTTCATCACTCTCTTCAATCTGTGCATCACTCTCTTAAGCTTCTGCATCACTCTCTTGAGCCTCTACATCCTTCTCTTGAGTCTCTGCATCACTCTCTTCAGCCTCTGCATCCCTCTCTTGAGCCACTGCATCACTCTCTTGAGCCTCTGCATCACCCTTTTAAGCCTCTGCATCCCTATTTTGAGCCTCTGCATCACTTTGTAAGCCTCTGCATCTCTTTCTTGAGCCTCTGCATCACTCTCCTGAGCCTCTGCATCCCTCTCTTGAGCCTCTACATCCTTCTCTTGAGTCTCTGCATCACTCTCTTGAGCGTCTGCATCCCTCTCTTGAGCCTCTGCATCACTTTATAAGCCTCTGCATCTCTTTCTTGAGCCTCTGCCTCCCTCGCTTGAGCCTCTGCATCCCTCTCATGAGTCTCTGCATCCCTCTCTTGAGCCTTTGCATCATTCTCTTAAGCCTCTGCATCACTCTCCTGAGCCTCTGCATCCCTCTCTTGAGCCCCTGCATCCCTCTCTTATGCCTCTGCATCACTCTCTTGAGCCTCAGCATCCCTCTCTTAAGCCTCTGCATCACTCTCTTAAGCCTCTTCATCACTCTCTTCAATCTCTGCATCACTCTCTTAAGCTTCTGCATCACTCTCTTGAGCCTCTACATCCCTCTCTTGAGTCTCTGCATCACTCTCTTCAGCCTCTGCATCCCTCTCTTGAGCCTCTGCATCACTCTCTTGAGCCTCTGCATCACCGTCTTAAGCCTCTGCATCCCTATTTTGAGCCTCTGCATCACTTTGTAAGCCTATGCATCTATTTCTTGAGCCTCTGCCTCCCTCGCTAGAGCCTTTGCATCCCTCTCATGAGTCTCTGCATCCCTCTCTTGAGCCTTTGCATCATTCTCTTAAGCCTCTGCATCACTCTCCTGAGCCTCTGCATCCCTCTCTTGAGCCCCTGCATCCCTCTCTTATGCCTCTGCATCACTGTTTTGAGCCTCTGCATCCCTTTCCTGAGCCGCTGCATCACTCTCTTTTACTCCTGCATCCCTCACATGAGCCTCTGCATCCCTCTCTTGAGCCTCTGCGTCACTGTCAAGAGACTCTGCATCACTCTCTTGTGCCTCTGCATCCCTCTCTTGAGCCCCTGCATCCCTCTCTTGAGCCTCTGCATCCCTCTCTTGAGCCTCTGCATCACTCTCTTAAGCCTCTGCATCACTCTCTTAAGCTTCTGCATCTCTCTCTTGAGCCTCTACATCCCGCTCTTGAGCCTCTGCATCACTCTCGTAAGCCTCTGCACAACTCTCTTGAAGCTCTGCATAACTCTCTTGAGTCTCTGCATCACTCTCTTCAGCCTCTGCATCCCTTTCTTGAGCCTCTGCCTCCCTCTCTTGAAACTCTGCATCCCTCTCATGAGCCTCTGCATCCCTCTCTTCAGCCTTTGCATCACTCACCTCAGCCTCTGCATCACTCTCTTGAACCTCTTCATCACTCTCTTCAATCTCTGCATCCCTCTCTTGAGCCTCTGCATCATTCTCCTAAGATTCTTCATCACTCTCTTGAGCCTCTGCGTCACTCTTCTGAGCCTCTGCATCACTCTCTTAAGCCTCTGCAACACTCTCTTCAGCCTCTGCATCACTCTCGTAAGCCTCTGCATCCGTCTGTTTATCCTCTGCAACACTCTCTTGAGCATCTGCATCACTCTCTTGCGCCTCTGCAACACTCTCTTGAGCCTCTGCATCACTCTCTTGAGGCCTGTGCATCACTCTCTTGAGCCTCTGAATCCCTCTCTTGAGCCTCTGCATCACTCTCTCGAGCCTCTGCATCACTCTCGTAAGCCTCTGAATCACTCTCTTGAGCCTCTGCATCACTCTCTTGCGCCTCTGCAACACTTTCTTCAGCCTCTGCATCACTCTCTTGAGGCCTGTGCATCACTCTCTCGAGCCTCTGAACCACTTTCTTAAGCCTCTGCATCCCTTTCATGATCCTCTGCATCATTCTCTTGAACTCCTGCATCCCTCTCATGAGCCTTTGCGTCCCTCTCCTGAGCCTTTGCATCACTCTCTTAAGCCTCTACATCCCTCTCTTGAGCCTTTGCGTCACTCTCAAGAGCCTCTGCATCCCTCTCTTGTGCCTCTGCATCCCTGACTTGAGCCTCTGCATCCCTCTCATGAGCCCCTGCATCCCTCTCTTTACCTCGCCATCCCTCTGTTGAGCCACTGCATCCTTTTCTTAAGCCTCTGCATCACTCTCTTAAGCCTATGCATCACTCTCTTATGCCTCTGCATCATTCTCTTAAGCCTCTGAATCACTCTCTTGAGCCTCTGCATCACTCTCTTGAGCCCCTGCATCCCTCTCTTGAGCCTCTGCATCACTCTCTTGAGCCTCTGCATCACCCTCTTAAGCCTCTGCATTACTCTCTTGAGCCTCTGCATCCCTCTCCTAAGCCTCTGCCTCACTCTCTCAAGCCTCTGCATCACTCTCGTAAGCTTCTGAATCACTGTCTTGAGCCTCTGCATCCCACTCTTGAGCCTCTGCATCCCTCTCTTAAGCCTCTGCATCACTCTCTTGAGCATCTTCATCACTCTCTTCAATCTCTGCATCCATCTCTTGAGCCTCTGCATCATTCTCCTAATATGCTTCATCACTCTCTTGAGCCTCTGCATCACTCTTTTGAGCCTTTGTATCAATCTCTTAAGCCTCTACATCCCTCTCTTGAGCCTCTGCATTACTCCCGTATGCCTCTGCATCACTCTCTTGAGCCTCTGCATAACTCTCTTGAGTCTACATCCCTCTCTTAAGCCTCTGCATCCCTCTCTTGAGCCTCTGCAACACACTCATCAGCCTCTGCATCCCTCTCTTGAGCCTCTGATTCCCTCTTTTGAGCCTCTTCATCACTATCTCGAGCCTCTGCATCACTCTCTTCATCCTCTGCATCCCTCTCTTGAGCCTCTGCATCACTCTCTTGAGCCTCTGCATCACTCTCTTGAGCCTCGGTATTCCTCTTTTAAGCCTCTGCATTACTCTCTTGACCCTCAACATCACTCTCTTAAGCCTCTGCATCCATCTCTTGATCCTCTGAATCCCTCTCTTGAGCCTCTGCATCACTCTCTTGAGCGTTTGCATCACTCTATTAAGCCTCTGCATCACTCTCTTAAGCTTCTGCATCACTCTCTTGAGCCTCTACATCCCTCTCTTGAGTCTCTGCATCACTCTCTTCAGCCTCTGCATCCCTCTCTTGAGCCTCTGCATCACTCTCCTGAGCCTCTGCATCACCCTCTTAAGCCTCTGGATCCCTATTTTGAGCCTCTGAATCACTTTTTTAAGCCTCTGCATCTCTTTCTTGAGCCTCTGCCTTCCTCGCCTGAGCCTCTGCGTCCCTCTCATGAGTCTCTGCATCCCTCTCTTGAGCCTTTGCATCCTTCTCCTAAGCCTCTGCATCACTCTCCTGAGTCTCTGCATCCCTCTCTTGAGCCCCTGCATCCCTCTCTTATGCCTCTGCATCACTCTCCTGAGCCTCGGCATCCCTCTCATGAGCCTCTGCATCCCTCTCTTGAGCCTCTGCATCACTCTCTTAAGCCTCTGCATCACTCTCTTAAGCTTCTGCATCTCTCTCTTGAGCCTCTACATCCCGCTCTTGAGCCTCTGCATCACTCTCGTAAGCCTCTGCACAACTCTCTTGAAGCTCTGCATAACTCTCTTGAGTCTCTGCATCACTCTCTTCAGCCTCTGCATCCCTTTCTTGAGCCTCTGCCTCCCTCTCTTGAAACTCTGCATCCCTCTCATGAGCCTCTGCATCCCTCTCTTCAGCCTTTGCATCACTCACCTCAGCCTCTGCATCACTCTCTTGAACCTCTTCATCACTCTCTTCAATCTCTGCATCCCTCTCTTGAGCCTCTGCATCATTCTCCTAAGATTCTTCATCACTCTCTTGAGCCTCTGCGTCACTCTTCTGAGCCTCTGCATCACTCTCTTAAGCCTCTGCAACACTCTCTTCAGCCTCTGCATCACTCTCGTAAGCCTCTGCATCCGTCTGTTTATCCTCTGCAACACTCTCTTGAGCATCTGCATCACTCTCTTGCGCCTCTGCAACACTCTCTTGAGCCTCTGCATCACTCTCTTGAGGCCTGTGCATCACTCTCTTGAGCCTCTGAATCCCTCTCTTGAGCCTCTGCATCACTCTCTCGAGCCTCTGCATCACTCTCGTAAGCCTCTGAATCACTCTCTTGAGCCTCTGCATCACTCTCTTGCGCCTCTGCAACACTTTCTTCAGCCTCTGCATCACTCTCTTGAGGCCTGTGCATCACTCTCTCGAGCCTCTGAACCACTTTCTTAAGCCTCTGCATCCCTTTCATGATCCTCTGCATCATTCTCTTGAACTCCTGCATCCCTCTCATGAGCCTTTGCGTCCCTCTCCTGAGCCTTTGCATCACTCTCTTAAGCCTCTACATCCCTCTCTTGAGCCTTTGCGTCACTCTCAAGAGCCTCTGCATCCCTCTCTTGTGCCTCTGCATCCCTGACTTGAGCCTCTGCATCCCTCTCATGAGCCCCTGCATCCCTCTCTTTACCTCGCCATCCCTCTGTTGAGCCACTGCATCCTTTTCTTAAGCCTCTGCATCACTCTCTTAAGCCTATGCATCACTCTCTTATGCCTCTGCATCATTCTCTTAAGCCTCTGAATCACTCTCTTGAGCCTCTGCATCACTCTCTTGAGCCCCTGCATCCCTCTCTTGAGCCTCTGCATCACTCTCTTGAGCCTCTGCATCACCCTCTTAAGCCTCTGCATTACTCTCTTGAGCCTCTGCATCCCTCTCCTAAGCCTCTGCCTCACTCTCTCAAGCCTCTGCATCACTCTCGTAAGCTTCTGAATCACTGTCTTGAGCCTCTGCATCCCACTCTTGAGCCTCTGCATCCCTCTCTTAAGCCTCTGCATCACTCTCTTGAGCATCTTCATCACTCTCTTCAATCTCTGCATCCATCTCTTGAGCCTCTGCATCATTCTCCTAATATGCTTCATCACTCTCTTGAGCCTCTGCATCACTCTTTTGAGCCTTTGTATCAATCTCTTAAGCCTCTACATCCCTCTCTTGAGCCTCTGCATTACTCCCGTATGCCTCTGCATCACTCTCTTGAGCCTCTGCATAACTCTCTTGAGTCTACATCCCTCTCTTAAGCCTCTGCATCCCTCTCTTGAGCCTCTGCAACACACTCATCAGCCTCTGCATCCCTCTCTTGAGCCTCTGATTCCCTCTTTTGAGCCTCTGCATCACTATCTCGAGCCTCTGCATCACTCTCTTCATCCTCTGCATCCCTCTCTTGAGCCTCTGCATCACTCTCTTGAGCCTCTGCATCACTCTCTTGAGCCTCGGTATTCCTCTTTTAAGCCTCTGCATTACTCTCTTGACCCTCAACATCACTCTCTTAAGCCTCTGCATCCATCTCTTGATCCTCTGAATCCCTCTCTTGAGCCTCTGCATCACTCTCTTGAGCGTTTGCATCACTCTATTAAGCCTCTGCATCACTCTCTTAAGCTTCTGCATCACTCTCTTGAGCCTCTACATCCCTCTCTTGAGTCTCTGCATCACTCTCTTCAGCCTCTGCATCCCTCTCTTGAGCCTCTGCATCACTCTCCTGAGCCTCTGCATCACCCTCTTAAGCCTCTGGATCCCTATTTTGAGCCTCTGAATCACTTTTTTAAGCCTCTGCATCTCTTTCTTGAGCCTCTGCCTTCCTCGCCTGAGCCTCTGCGTCCCTCTCATGAGTCTCTGCATCCCTCTCTTGAGCCTTTGCATCCTTCTCCTAAGCCTCTGCATCACTCTCCTGAGTCTCTGCATCCCTCTCTTGAGCCCCTGCATCCCTCTCTTATGCCTCTGCATCACTCTCCTGAGCCTCGGCATCCCTCTCTTAAGCCTCTGCATCACTCTCTTGAGCCTCTTCATCAATCTCTTCAATCTCTGCATTTCTCTATTGAGCCTCTGCATCATTCTCCTAAGATTCTTCATCACTCTCTTGAGCCTCTGCATCACTCTCTTGAGCCTCTGCATCACTCTCTTGAGCCTTTGCATCAATCTCTTAAGCCTCTGCATCACTCTCCTGAGCCTATGCATCACTCTCTTGAGCCTCTGCATCACTCTCTTGAGCCTCTGCATCACTCTCTTGAGCCTCTGCATCACTCTCGTAAGCCTCTGCATCACTCTCTTGAGCCTATGCATAACTCTCTTGAGTCTCTGCATCACTCTCTTGAGCCTCTGCATCCCTCTTTTGAGCCTCTGCAACACTCTCATCAGCCTCTGAATCCCTCTCTTGAGCCTCTGAATCCCTGTTTTGAGCCTCTGCATCATTCTCTCGAGCCTCCCATCACTCTCTTCATCCTCTGCATCCCTTTCTTGAGCCTTTGCATCACTCACTTGATGCTCTAAATTACCCTCTTAAGTCTCTGCATCCCTCTCTTGAGCCTCTGCAACACTCTCTTCTGCCTCTGCATCACTCTCTTAAGCCTCTGCATCACTCTCTTGATCCTCTGAATCACTCTCATGAGCCTCTGAATCACTCTCATGAGCCTCTGCATCACTCACTTTAGCCTCTGCATCACTCTCATGAGCCTCTCCATCCCTCTCTTGAGTCTCTGCATCACTCTCTTATGCCTCTGCATCCCTCTCTTGATCCTCTGCATCACTTTCTTGAGGCTTCTGCATCACTCTCTTAAGCCTCTGAATCCCTGTCTTGAGCCTCTGCATCACTCTCTCGAGCCTTTGCATAACTCTCTTGATCCTCTGCATCACTCTCTTGAGCCTCTGCATCACTCACTTAAGCCTCTGCATCACTCTCTAAAGCCTCTGCATCACTCTCTTCAGCTTCTGCATCACTCTCTTAAGCCTCTGCTTTCCCTCTCTTGACCCTCAGCATCCCTCACTTGAGCCTCTGCATCCCTCTCTTGAGCCTCTGCATCACTCTCTTGAGCCTCTGCATCCCTTTCTTCAGCCTCTGCATCATTCTCTTGAACTCGAGCATCCCTCTCATGAGCCTCTGCATCCCTCTCCTGAGCCTTTGCATCACTCTCTTAAGCCTCTACATCCCTTTCTTGAGCCTCTGCGTCACTCTCTTGAGCCTCTGCATCCCTCTCGTAAGGCTATGCATCACCCTTTTATGCCTCTGCATCATTCTCTTAAGCCTCTGAATCACTCTCTTGAGCCCCTGCATCCCTCTCTTGAGCCTCTGCATCACTCTCTTTAGCCTCTGCATCACCCTCTTATGCCTCTGCATCACTCTCTTGAGCCTCTGCATCCCTCTCCTAAGCCTCTGCCTCACTCTCTCAAGCCTCTGCATCACTCTCGTAAGCCTCTGAATCACTGTCGTGAGCCTCTGCATCCCTCCCTTGAGCCTCTGCATCCCTCTCTTAAGCCTCTGCATCACTCTCTTAAGCATCTTCATCACTCTCTTCAATCTCTGCATCCCTCTCTTAAGCCTCTGCATCATTCTCCTAATATGCTTCATCACTCTCTTGAGCCTCTGCATCACTCTTTTGAGCTTTTATATCAATCTGTTAAGCCTCTACATCCCTCTCTTGAGCCTCTGCATCACTCCCGTAAGCCTCTGCATCACTCTCTTGAGCCTCTGCATAACTCTCTTGAGTCTCTACATCCCTCTCTTAAGCCTCTGCATCCCTCTCTTGAGCCTCTGCAACACACTCATCAGCCTCTGCATCCCTCTCTTGAGCCTCTGAATCCCTCTTTTGAGCCTCTGCATCACTATCTCGAGGTTCTGCATCACTCTCTTCATCCTCTGCATCCCTCTCTTGAGCCTCTGCATCACTCTCTTGAGCCTCTGCATCACTCTCTTGAGCCTCGGTATTACTCTTTTAAGCCTCTGCATTACTCTCTTGACCCTCAGCATCACTCTCTTAAGCCTCTGCATCCATCTCTTGAGCCTCTGAATCCCTCTCTTGAGACTCTGCATCACTCTCTTGAGCGTTTGCATCACTCTATTAAGCCTCTGCATCACTCTCTTAAGCTTCTGCATCACTCTCTTGGGCCTCTACATCCCTCTCTTGAGTCTCTGCATCACTCTCTTCAGCCTCTGCATCCCTCTCTTGAGCCTCTGCATCACTCTCCTGAGCCTCTGCATCACCCTCTTAAGCCTCTGGATCCCTATTTTGAGCCTCTGAATCACTTTTTTAAGCCTCTGCATCTCTTTCTTGAGCCTCTGCCTTCCTCGCCTGATCCTCTGCGTCCCTCTCATGAGTTTCTGCATCCCTCTCTTGAGCCTTTGCATCATTCTCTTAAGCCTCTGCATCACTCTCCTGAGCCTCTGCATCCCTATCTTGAGCCCCTGCATCCCTCTCTTATGTCTCTGCATCACTCTCTTGAGCCTCAGCATCCCTCTCTTAAGCCTCTGCATCACTCTCTTGAGCCTATTCATCACTCTCTTCAATCTCTGCATCACTCTCTTAAGCTACTGCATCACTCTCTTGAGCCTCTACATCCCTCTCTTGAGTCTCTGCATCACTCTCTTCAGCCTCTGCATCCCTCTCTTGAGCCTCTGCATCACTCTCTTTAGCCTCTGCATCACCCTCTTAAGCCTCTGCATCCCTATTTTGAGCCTCTGCATCACTTTGTAAGCCTATGCATCTATTTCTTGAGCCTCTGCCTCCCTCGCTTGAGCCTCTGCATCCCTCTCATGAGTCTCTGCATCCCTCTCTTGAGCCTTTGCATCATTCTCTTAAGCCTCTGCATCACTCTCCTGAGCCTCTGCATCCCTCTCTTGAGCCCCTGCATCCCTCTCTTATGCCTCTGCATCACTCTCTTGAGCCTCTGCATCCCTTTCTTGAGCCTCTGCATCACTCTCTTTAACTCCTGCATCCCTCACATGAGCCTCTGCACCCCTCTCTTGAGCCTCTGTGTCACTGTCAAGAAACTCTACATCACTCTCTTGTGCCTCTGCATCCCTCTCTTGAGCTCCTGCATCCCTCACTTGAGCCTCTGCATCCCTCTCTTGAGGCTCTGCATCACTCTCTTAAGCCTCTGCATCACTCTCTTAAGCTTCTGCATCTCTCTCTTGAGCCTCTACATCCCGCTCTTGAGCCTCTGCATCACTCTCGTAAGCCTCTGCACAACTCTCTTGAGCCTCTGCATAACTCTCTTGAGTCTCTGCATCACTCTCTTTAGCCTCTGCATCCCATTCTTGAGCCTCTGCCTCCCTCTCTTGAGCCTCTGCATCCCTCTCATGAGCCTCTGCATCCCTCTCTTCAGCCTTTGCATCACTCACTTAAGCCTCTGCATCACTCTCTTGAGCCTCTTCATCACTCTCTTCAATCTCTGAATCCCTCTCTTGAGCCTCTGCATCATTCTCCTAAGATTTTTCATCACTCTCTTGAGCCTCTGCGTCACTCTTCTGAGCCTCTGCATCCCTCTCTTAAGCCTCTGCAACACTCTCTTCAGCCTCTGCATCACTCTCTTAAGCATCTGCATCCGTCTGTTTATCCTCTGCAACACTCTCTTGAGCCTCTGCATCACTCTCTTGCGCCTCTGCAACACTCTCTTCAGCCTCTGCATCACTCTCGTGAGGCCTGTGCATCACTCTCTTGAGCCTCTGAATCCCTCTCTTGAGCCTCTCTTGAAAAATCATCGAATTCAGTAATATTTTGACGTTTATCATTCTCTTTTCCTTTATGTGATATAAACAAAATATCATCGAATTAGGCAATATTTTGCTGTTTTTCTACGTTTTTGTGAATTATTAGTTTATTGTTATTAATTCATTAAATATACGATAAAAATGAAGCAAACACATAATTGATTAGAAATTAACGTTAAACACTTCCTTTTCAATGAACTATTTGTTTTTCGTTAAAATAGTGAGTAATATATTGAAAAGGGGAGAAGTTGTTTTATTGCATATATCGACATTTCAGCCAGATAAGAGCGGTTTTACGTGTACATCTTCCATCGGTAATATAAACGGAAAATCAGGAACATTTTAGTTAATTCTAATGAAAACACATTGATTTTTATCATTTGTATTGGAAACAACATTGTCATATGTCTTTTCTTGGATCTAAATAATATGAAACCTCGCTCTATGATTTGAAGTTAAAATCCTCAAATATGGTAATATAGTGACTTTTTTCACGCTATTCATGTAGTGTGACTTTACGTAAATATATTCGTTTTACCAATATATCGATACTACTTCATGTTTTCTCACGATATGTGATTTGGCCTTCAAATCTCAGAATTTCGCAAATTTTGCATTTTTAAGCAAGTTTTCTTGCATTTTGTTTTGTACTAAAAATCATCAAATTTAACAATATTTTGACCTTTATCATCCACTTTTCCTTTATGTGATTTATACAAAATATCATCGAATTAGGCAATGTTTTGCCGTTTTTCAACGTTTTTGTGAATTTTCAGTTTATTGTTATTAATTCATTAAATATACGATAAAAAAGATGCAAACACATAATTGATCAGAAAATAACCTTAAATACTTCATTTTCAATCATCTATTTGTTTCTCATTAAAATACTGAGTAGGATATTGAAAAGGGAAGAAGTTCTCTTTTTATTGCATATATCGACGTTTCAGCCGGATTAGAACTGTTTTACGTGTACCTCTTCCATCTGTAATATACAAAATATCATCGAATTAGGCAATGTTTTGCCGTTTTTCCACGTTTTTGTGAATTTTCAGTTTATTGTTATTAATTCATTAAATATACGATAAAAAAGATGCAAACATATAATTGATCAGAAAATAACCTTAAATACTTCATTTTCAATCATCTATTTGTTTCTCGTTAAAATACTGAGTAGGATATTGAAAAGGGAAGAAGTTCTGTTTTTATTGCATATATCGACGTTTCAGCCGGATTACAGCGGTTTTACGTGTACATCTTCCATAGGTAATATAAACGGAAAATCAGGAACATTTTAGTTAATTCTAATAAAAACACATTGATTTTTATCATTTGTAGTGGAAACAACATTGCCACATGTCTTTTCTTGGATCTAAATAATACGAGACCTCGCTCTATTATTTGAAGTTAAAAACCTCAAATATGGTAATATAGTGACTTTTTTCACGTTATTCATATAGTGTGATTTTACGTAAATATATTCGTTTTACCAATATTTCGATACTATTTCATGTTTTCTCTCGATATGTGATTTGGCTTTCAAATCTCAGAATTTCGCAAATTTTGCATTTTTTAAGCAAGTTTTCTTGCACTTTGTTTTGTACTAAAAATCATCGAATTTAGCAATATTTTGACCTTTATCATTCCCTTTTCCTTTATGTGATTTAAACAAAATATCATCGAATTAGGCAATATTTATCCGTTTTTCCACGTTTTTGAGAATTTTCAGTTTGTTATTGATTCATTAAATATACGATAAAAATGATGCAAACACATAATTGATCAGAAATAGTTTTAAATACTTAATTTTCAATCATCTATTTGTTTCTCATTAATATACTGAGAAAGATATTGAAAAGGGGAGAAGTTCTGTTTTTATCGCATATATCGACGTTTCAGCCGGATTAGAACAGTTTTACGTGTACATCTTCCATCTGTAATAAAAACCGAAAATCAGGAACATTTTAGTTAATTTTAATGAAAACACATTAATTTTTATGATTGGTATTAGAAGCAACTTCTTTATACTTGTTTTCTAGGGTCTAAAAAATACGAACCGTCGCTCTACGATTCGAAGGTAAAATCATCATATTTGGTATAATAATGACTTTTTTCACGTTATTCATGTAGTTTTATTTTACGTAAATATATTCTTTTTTACCAATATTTCGATACTACTTCATGTTTTCTCACGATATGTGATTTGGCCTTCAAGTCTAAGAATTTCGCAAATTTTGCATTTTAAGCAAGTTTTCTTGCATTTTGTTTTGTACTAAAAATCATCGAATTTAGCAATATTTTGACCTTTATCATCCCCTTTTCCTTAATTTGATTTAAACAAAATATCATCGAATTAGGCAATATTTTGCCGTTTTCCACGTTTTTTGTGAATTTTCAGTTTATTGGTATTAATTCATTAAATATATGATAAAAATGATGCACACATATAATTGATTGGATAATAACCTAAAATACTTCATTTTCAATCATCTGTTTGTTTCTCGTTTAAATTCTGAGTAAGATATTGAAAAAGGGGAGAAGTTCGGTTTTTAATGCATATATCGATGTTTCAGCCGGATTAGAACGGTTTTACGTGTACATCTTCCATCGGTAATATAAACCGAAAATCAGGAACATTTTAGTTAATTTTAATGAAAACACATTGATTTTTATCATTTGTATTGGAAGCAACATCTTTATACGTCTTTTCTAGGGTCTAAAAAATACGAAACGTCGCTGTATGAATCGAAGTTAAAATCCTTAAATTTGGTATAATAATGATTCTTTTCACGTTTTCATGTAGTTTGATATTACGTAAATATATTCATTTTTACCAATATTTCGATACTATTTCATGTCGTATCACGATATGTGAATCTCAGATTTTCGCATAATATTGCATTTTAACCAAGTTTTCTTGCATTTTAATTCGTACTAAAAATCATCGAATTCAGCATTATTTTGACGTTTATCATCCCCTTTTCCTTTATGTGATATAAACAAAATATCATCGAATTAGGAAATTTTTATCCGTTTTTCCACGTTTTTGAGAATTTTCAGTTTATTTTTATTAATTCATTAAATATACGATAAAAATGATGCAAACACATAATTGATTAGAAAATAACGTTAAACACTTCATTTTCAATCAACTATTTGTTTCTCTTTAAAATACTGAGTAAGATCAGACCACACACTAGAAGTTGAAGGGACGACGACGTTGTAAGATACTGAGTAAGATATTGAAAAGGGGAGAAGTTCTGTTTTATTGCATATATCGACGTTTCAGCCGGATTAGAGCGGTTTTACGTGTACATCTTCCATCGGTAATATAAACGGAAAATCAGGAACATTTTAGTTAATTCTAATGAAAACACATTGATTTTTATCATTTGTATTGGAAACAACATTGCCATATGTCTTTTCTTGGATCTAAATAATACGAAACGTCGCTCTATGATTTGAAGTTAAAATCCTCAAATATGGTAATATAGTGACTTTTTTCACGCTATTCATGTAGTGTGATTTTACGTAAATATATTCGTTTTGAACAATATATCGATACTACTTCATGTTTTCTCACGATATGTGATTTGGCCTTCAAATATCAGAATTTCGCAAATTTTGCATTTTTAAGCAAGTTTACTTGCATTTTGTTTTGTACTAAAAATCATCAAATATAAAAAAAATTTTGACCTTTACCATCCACTTTTCCTTTATGTGATTTATACAAAATATCATCGAATTAGGCAATGTTTTGCCGTTTTTCCACGTTTTTGTGAATTTTCAGTTTATTGTTATTAATTCGTTAAATATACGATAAAAAAGATGCAAACACATAATTGATCAGAAAATACCCTTAAATACTTCATTTTCAATCATCTATTTGTTACTCGTTAAAATACTGAGTAGGATATTGAAAAGGGAAGAAGTTCTGTTTTTATTGCATATATCGACGTTTCAGCCGGATTAGAAAGGTTTTACGTGAACATCTTCCATCTGTAATATAAACCGAAAATCAGGAACATTTTAGTTAATTTTAATGAAAACACATTGATTTATATCATTTGTATTAGAAGTAACATCTTTTTATGTCTTTTCTAGGGTCTAAAAAACACGAAACGTCGCTCAATGATTCGAAGTTAAAATCCTCATATTTGGTATAATAATGACTTTTTTCACGTTTTTCATGTAGTTTGATATTACGTAAATATATTCATTTTTACCAATATTTCGATACTATTTCATGTAGTATCGAGATATGTGATTTGGCCTTCTAATCTCAGATTTTCGAATAATATTGCATTTTAAGCAAGATTTCTTGCATTTTGTTCCGTACTAAAAATCATCGAATTCAGCAATATTTTTACCTTTATCATTCTCTTTTCCTTTATGTGATATAAACAAAATATCATCGAATTAGGCAATATTTTGCTGTTTTTCCACGTTTTTGTGAATTTTCAGTTTATTGTTATTAATTCATTAATATTCGATAAAAATGATGCAAACACATAATTGATTAGAAATTAAAGTTAAACACTTCCTTTTCAATGAACTATTTGTTTCTCGTTAAAATAGTGAGTAAGATATTGAAAAGGGGAGAAGTTGTTTTATTGCATATATCGACGTTTCAGCCGGATTAGAGCGGTTTTACGTGTACATCTTCCATCGGTAATATAAACGGAAAATCAGGAACATTTTAGTTAATTCTAATGAAAACACATTGATTTTTATCATTTGTATTGGAAACAACATTGCCATATGTCTTTTCTTGGATCTAAATAATATGAAACCTCGCTCTATGATTTGAAGTTAAAATCCTCAAATATAGTGACTTTTTTCACGCTATTCATGTAGTGTGATTTTACGTAAATACATTCGATTTTACCAATATATCGATACTACTTCATGTTTTCTCACGATATATGATTTGGCCTTCAAATCTCAGAATTTCACAAATATTGCATTTGTAAGCAAGTTTTCTTGCATTTTGTTTTGTACTAAAAATCATCAAATTTAGCAATATTTTGACCTTTATCATCCACTTTTCCTTTATGTGATTTATACAAAATATCATCGAATTAGGCAATGTTTGGCCGTTTTTCCACGTTTTTGTGAATTTTCAGTTTATTGTTATAAATTCATTAAATATACGACAAAAAAGATGCAAACACATAATTGATCAGAAAATAACCTTAAATACTTCATTTTCAATCATCTATTTGTTTCTCGTTAAAATACTGAGTAGCATATTGAAAAGGGAAGAAGTTCTGTTTTTATTGCATATATCGACGTATCAGCCGGATTAGAACGGTTTTACGTGTACATCTTCCATTTGTAATATAAACCGAAAATCAGGAACATTTTAGTTAATTTTAATGAAAACACATTGATTTATATCATTTGTATTAGAAGCAACATCTTTTTATGTCTTTTCTAGGGTAAAAAAAATACGAAACGTCGCTCTATGATTCGAAGTTAAAATCCTCATATTTGGTATAATAATGACTTCCTTCACGTTTTTCATGTAGTTTGATATTACGTAAATATATATTTATTTTTACAAATATTTCGATACTGTTTCATGTAGTATCGAGATATGTGATTTGGCCTTCTAATCTCAGATTTTCGCATAATATTGCATTTTAAGCAAGATTTCTTGCATTTTGTTCCGTACTAAAAATCATCGAATTCAGCAATATTTGACGTTTATCATTCTCTTTTCCTTTATGTGATATAAACAAAATACCATCGAATTTCACAATATTTTGCTGTTTTTCCACGTTTTTGTGAATTTTCAGTTTATTGTTAATAATTCAATAAATATACGATAAAAATGATGCAAACACATAATTGATTAGAAATTAACCTTAAACACTTCATTTTCAATGAACTATTTGTTTCTCGTTAAAATACTGAGTAAGATATTGAAAAGGGGAGACGTTCTGTTTTATTGCATATATCGACGTTTCAGCCAGATAAGAGCGGTTTTACGTGTACATCTTCCATCGGTAATATAAACGGAAAATCAGGAACATTTTAGTTAATTCTAATGAAAACACATTGATTTTTATCATTTGTATTGGAAACAACATTGCCATATGTCCTTTCTTGGATCTAAATAATACGAAACCTCGCTCTATGATTGGAAGTTAAAATCCTCAAATATGGTAATATATTGACTTTTTTCAAGCTATTCATGTAGTGTGATTTTAAATAAATATATTCGTTTTGACCAATATATCGATACTACTTCATGTTTTCTCACGATATGTGATTTGGCCTTCAAATCTCAGAATTTCGCAAATTTTGCATTTTTAAGCAAGTTTTCTTGCATTTTGTTTTGTACTAAAAATCATCAAATTTAGCAATATTTTGACCTTTATCATCCACTTTTCCTTTATGTGATTTATACAAAATATCATCGAATTAGGCAATGTTTGGCCGTTTTTCCACGTTTTTGTGAATTTTCAGTTTATTGTTATTAATTCATTAAATATACGATAAAAAAGATGCAAACACATAATTGATCAGAAAATAACCTTAAATACTTCATTTTCAATCATCTATTTGTTTCTCGTTAAAATACTGAGTAGGATATTGAAAAGGGAAGAAGTTCTGTTTTTATTGCATATATCGACGTTTCAGCCGGATTAGAACGGTTTTACGTGTACATCTTCCATCTGTAATATAAACCGAAAATCAGGAACATTTTAGTTAATTTTAATGAAAACACATTGATTTATATCATTTGTATTAGAAGCAACATCTTTTTATGTCTTTTCTAGGGTCTAAAAATTACGAAACGTCGCTCTATGATTCGAAGTTAAAATCCTCATATTTGGTATAATAATGACTTTTTTCACGTTTTTCATGTAGTTTGATATTACGTAAATATTTTCATTTTTACCAATATTTCGATACTATTTCATGTAGTATCGAGATATGTGATTTGGCCTTCTAATCTCAGATTTTCGCATAATATTGCATTTTAAGCAAGATTTCTTGCATTTTGTTCCGTACTAAAAATCATCGAATTCAGCAATATTTTGACGTTTATCATTCTCTTTTCCTTTATGTGATATAAACAAAATATTATCGAATTAGGCAATATTATGCTGTTTTTCCACGTTTTTGTGAATTTTCAGTTTATTGCTATTAATTCATTAAATATACGATAAAAATGATGCAAACACATAATTGATTAGAAATTAACGTTAAACACTTCATTTTCAATGAACTATTTGTTTGTCGTTAAAATACTGAGTAAGATATTGAAAAGGGGAGAAGTTCTGTTTTATTGCATATATCGACGTTTCAGCCGGATTAGAGCTGTTTTACGTGTACATCTTCCATCGGTAATATAAACGGAAAATCAGGAACATTTTAGTTAATTATAATAAAAACACATTGATTTTTATCATTTGTATTGGAAACAACATTGCCATATGTCTTTTCTTGGATCTAAATAATATGAACCCTCGCTCTATGATTTGAAGTTAAAATCCTCAAATATGGTAATATAGTGACTTTTTTCACGCTATTCATGTAGTGTGATTTTACGTAAATATATTCGTTTTACTAATATATCGATGCTACTTCATGTTTTCTCACGATATGTGATTTGGCCTTCAAATCTCAGAATTTCGCAAATTTTGCATTTTTTAAGCAAGTTTTCTTGCACTTTGTTTTGTACTAAAAATCATCGAATTTAGCAATATTTTGACCTTTATCATTCCCTTTTCCTTTATGTGATTTAAACAAAATATCATCGAATTAGGCAATATTTATCCGTTTTTCCACGTTTTTGAGAATTTTCAGTTTGTTATTGATTCATTAAATATACGATAAAAATGATGCAAACACATAATTGATCAGAAATAGTTTTAAATACTTAATTTTCAATCATCTATTTGTTTCTCATTAATATACTGAGAAAGATATTGAAAAGGGGAGAAGTTCTGTTTTTATCGCATATATCGACGTTTCAGCCGGATTAGAACAGTTTTACGTGTACATCTTCCATCTGTAATAAAAACCGAAAATCAGGAACATTTTAGTTAATTTTAATGAAAACACATTAATTTTTATGATTGGTATTAGAAGCAACTTCTTTATACTTGTTTTCTAGGGTCTAAAAAATACGAACCGTCGCTCTACGATTCGAAGGTAAAATCATCATATTTGGTATAATAATGACTTTTTTCACGTTATTCATGTAGTTTTATTTTACGTAAATATATTCTTTTTTACCAATATTTCGATACTACTTCATGTTTTCTCACGATATGTGATTTGGCCTTCAAGTCTAAGAATTTCGCAAATTTTGCATTTTAAGCAAGTTTTCTTGCATTTTGTTTTGTACTAAAAATCATCGAATTTAGCAATATTTTGACCTTTATCATCCCCTTTTCCTTAATTTGATTTAAACAAAATATCATCGAATTAGGCAATATTTTGCCGTTTTCCACGTTTTTTGTGAATTTTCAGTTTATTGGTATTAATTCATTAAATATATGATAAAAATGATGCACACATATAATTGATTGGATAATAACCTAAAATACTTCATTTTCAATCATCTGTTTGTTTCTCGTTTAAATTCTGAGTAAGATATTGAAAAAGGGGAGAAGTTCGGTTTTTAATGCATATATCGATGTTTCAGCCGGATTAGAACGGTTTTACGTGTACATCTTCCATCGGTAATATAAACCGAAAATCAGGAACATTTTAGTTAATTTTAATGAAAACACATTGATTTTTATCATTTGTATTGGAAGCAACATCTTTATACGTCTTTTCTAGGGTCTAAAAAATACGAAACGTCGCTGTATGAATCGAAGTTAAAATCCTTAAATTTGGTATAATAATGATTCTTTTCACGTTTTCATGTAGTTTGATATTACGTAAATATATTCATTTTTACCAATATTTCGATACTATTTCATGTCGTATCACGATATGTGAATCTCAGATTTTCGCATAATATTGCATTTTAACCAAGTTTTCTTGCATTTTAATTCGTACTAAAAATCATCGAATTCAGCATTATTTTGACGTTTATCATCCCCTTTTCCTTTATGTGATATAAACAAAATATCATCGAATTAGGAAATTTTTATCCGTTTTTCCACGTTTTTGAGAATTTTCAGTTTATTTTTATTAATTCATTAAATATACGATAAAAATGATGCAAACACATAATTGATTAGAAAATAACGTTAAACACTTCATTTTCAATCAACTATTTGTTTCTCTTTAAAATACTGAGTAAGATCAGACCACACACTAGAAGTTGAAGGGACGACGACGTTGTAAGATACTGAGTAAGATATTGAAAAGGGGAGAAGTTCTGTTTTATTGCATATATCGACGTTTCAGCCGGATTAGAGCGGTTTTACGTGTACATCTTCCATCGGTAATATAAACGGAAAATCAGGAACATTTTAGTTAATTCTAATGAAAACACATTGATTTTTATCATTTGTATTGGAAACAACATTGCCATATGTCTTTTCTTGGATCTAAATAATACGAAACGTCGCTCTATGATTTGAAGTTAAAATCCTCAAATATGGTAATATAGTGACTTTTTTCACGCTATTCATGTAGTGTGATTTTACGTAAATATATTCGTTTTGAACAATATATCGATACTACTTCATGTTTTCTCACGATATGTGATTTGGCCTTCAAATATCAGAATTTCGCAAATTTTGCATTTTTAAGCAAGTTTACTTGCATTTTGTTTTGTACTAAAAATCATCAAATATAAAAAAAATTTTGACCTTTACCATCCACTTTTCCTTTATGTGATTTATACAAAATATCATCGAATTAGGCAATGTTTTGCCGTTTTTCCACGTTTTTGTGAATTTTCAGTTTATTGTTATTAATTCGTTAAATATACGATAAAAAAGATGCAAACACATAATTGATCAGAAAATACCCTTAAATACTTCATTTTCAATCATCTATTTGTTACTCGTTAAAATACTGAGTAGGATATTGAAAAGGGAAGAAGTTCTGTTTTTATTGCATATATCGACGTTTCAGCCGGATTAGAAAGGTTTTACGTGAACATCTTCCATCTGTAATATAAACCGAAAATCAGGAACATTTTAGTTAATTTTAATGAAAACACATTGATTTATATCATTTGTATTAGAAGTAACATCTTTTTATGTCTTTTCTAGGGTCTAAAAAACACGAAACGTCGCTCAATGATTCGAAGTTAAAATCCTCATATTTGGTATAATAATGACTTTTTTCACGTTTTTCATGTAGTTTGATATTACGTAAATATATTCATTTTTACCAATATTTCGATACTATTTCATGTAGTATCGAGATATGTGATTTGGCCTTCTAATCTCAGATTTTCGAATAATATTGCATTTTAAGCAAGATTTCTTGCATTTTGTTCCGTACTAAAAATCATCGAATTCAGCAATATTTTTACCTTTATCATTCTCTTTTCCTTTATGTGATATAAACAAAATATCATCGAATTAGGCAATATTTTGCTGTTTTTCCACGTTTTTGTGAATTTTCAGTTTATTGTTATTAATTCATTAATATTCGATAAAAATGATGCAAACACATAATTGATTAGAAATTAAAGTTAAACACTTCCTTTTCAATGAACTATTTGTTTCTCGTTAAAATAGTGAGTAAGATATTGAAAAGGGGAGAAGTTGTTTTATTGCATATATCGACGTTTCAGCCGGATTAGAGCGGTTTTACGTGTACATCTTCCATCGGTAATATAAACGGAAAATCAGGAACATTTTAGTTAATTCTAATGAAAACACATTGATTTTTATCATTTGTATTGGAAACAACATTGCCATATGTCTTTTCTTGGATCTAAATAATATGAAACCTCGCTCTATGATTTGAAGTTAAAATCCTCAAATATAGTGACTTTTTTCACGCTATTCATGTAGTGTGATTTTACGTAAATACATTCGATTTTACCAATATATCGATACTACTTCATGTTTTCTCACGATATATGATTTGGCCTTCAAATCTCAGAATTTCACAAATATTGCATTTGTAAGCAAGTTTTCTTGCATTTTGTTTTGTACTAAAAATCATCAAATTTAGCAATATTTTGACCTTTATCATCCACTTTTCCTTTATGTGATTTATACAAAATATCATCGAATTAGGCAATGTTTGGCCGTTTTTCCACGTTTTTGTGAATTTTCAGTTTATTGTTATAAATTCATTAAATATACGACAAAAAAGATGCAAACACATAATTGATCAGAAAATAACCTTAAATACTTCATTTTCAATCATCTATTTGTTTCTCGTTAAAATACTGAGTAGCATATTGAAAAGGGAAGAAGTTCTGTTTTTATTGCATATATCGACGTATCAGCCGGATTAGAACGGTTTTACGTGTACATCTTCCATTTGTAATATAAACCGAAAATCAGGAACATTTTAGTTAATTTTAATGAAAACACATTGATTTATATCATTTGTATTAGAAGCAACATCTTTTTATGTCTTTTCTAGGGTAAAAAAAATACGAAACGTCGCTCTATGATTCGAAGTTAAAATCCTCATATTTGGTATAATAATGACTTCCTTCACGTTTTTCATGTAGTTTGATATTACGTAAATATATATTTATTTTTACAAATATTTCGATACTGTTTCATGTAGTATCGAGATATGTGATTTGGCCTTCTAATCTCAGATTTTCGCATAATATTGCATTTTAAGCAAGATTTCTTGCATTTTGTTCCGTACTAAAAATCATCGAATTCAGCAATATTTGACGTTTATCATTCTCTTTTCCTTTATGTGATATAAACAAAATACCATCGAATTTCACAATATTTTGCTGTTTTTCCACGTTTTTGTGAATTTTCAGTTTATTGTTAATAATTCAATAAATATACGATAAAAATGATGCAAACACATAATTGATTAGAAATTAACCTTAAACACTTCATTTTCAATGAACTATTTGTTTCTCGTTAAAATACTGAGTAAGATATTGAAAAGGGGAGACGTTCTGTTTTATTGCATATATCGACGTTTCAGCCAGATAAGAGCGGTTTTACGTGTACATCTTCCATCGGTAATATAAACGGAAAATCAGGAACATTTTAGTTAATTCTAATGAAAACACATTGATTTTTATCATTTGTATTGGAAACAACATTGCCATATGTCCTTTCTTGGATCTAAATAATACGAAACCTCGCTCTATGATTGGAAGTTAAAATCCTCAAATATGGTAATATATTGACTTTTTTCAAGCTATTCATGTAGTGTGATTTTAAATAAATATATTCGTTTTGACCAATATATCGATACTACTTCATGTTTTCTCACGATATGTGATTTGGCCTTCAAATCTCAGAATTTCGCAAATTTTGCATTTTTAAGCAAGTTTTCTTGCATTTTGTTTTGTACTAAAAATCATCAAATTTAGCAATATTTTGACCTTTATCATCCACTTTTCCTTTATGTGATTTATACAAAATATCATCGAATTAGGCAATGTTTGGCCGTTTTTCCACGTTTTTGTGAATTTTCAGTTTATTGTTATTAATTCATTAAATATACGATAAAAAAGATGCAAACACATAATTGATCAGAAAATAACCTTAAATACTTCATTTTCAATCATCTATTTGTTTCTCGTTAAAATACTGAGTAGGATATTGAAAAGGGAAGAAGTTCTGTTTTTATTGCATATATCGACGTTTCAGCCGGATTAGAACGGTTTTACGTGTACATCTTCCATCTGTAATATAAACCGAAAATCAGGAACATTTTAGTTAATTTTAATGAAAACACATTGATTTATATCATTTGTATTAGAAGCAACATCTTTTTATGTCTTTTCTAGGGTCTAAAAATTACGAAACGTCGCTCTATGATTCGAAGTTAAAATCCTCATATTTGGTATAATAATGACTTTTTTCACGTTTTTCATGTAGTTTGATATTACGTAAATATTTTCATTTTTACCAATATTTCGATACTATTTCATGTAGTATCGAGATATGTGATTTGGCCTTCTAATCTCAGATTTTCGCATAATATTGCATTTTAAGCAAGATTTCTTGCATTTTGTTCCGTACTAAAAATCATCGAATTCAGCAATATTTTGACGTTTATCATTCTCTTTTCCTTTATGTGATATAAACAAAATATTATCGAATTAGGCAATATTATGCTGTTTTTCCACGTTTTTGTGAATTTTCAGTTTATTGCTATTAATTCATTAAATATACGATAAAAATGATGCAAACACATAATTGATTAGAAATTAACGTTAAACACTTCATTTTCAATGAACTATTTGTTTGTCGTTAAAATACTGAGTAAGATATTGAAAAGGGGAGAAGTTCTGTTTTATTGCATATATCGACGTTTCAGCCGGATTAGAGCTGTTTTACGTGTACATCTTCCATCGGTAATATAAACGGAAAATCAGGAACATTTTAGTTAATTATAATAAAAACACATTGATTTTTATCATTTGTATTGGAAACAACATTGCCATATGTCTTTTCTTGGATCTAAATAATATGAACCCTCGCTCTATGATTTGAAGTTAAAATCCTCAAATATGGTAATATAGTGACTTTTTTCACGCTATTCATGTAGTGTGATTTTACGTAAATATATTCGTTTTACTAATATATCGATGCTACTTCATGTTTTCTCACGATATGTGATTTGGCCTTCAAATCTCAGAATTTCGCAAATTTTGCATTTTTAAGCAAGTTTTCTTGCATTTTGTTTTGTACTAAAAATCATCAAATTTAGCAATATTTTGACCTTTATCATCCACTTTTTCTTTATGTGATTTATACAAAATATCATCGAATTAGGCAATGTTTGGCCGTTTTTCCACGTTTTTGTGAATTTTCAGTTTATTGTTATAAATTCATTAAATATACGATAAAAAAGATGCAAACACATAATTGATCAGAAAATAACCTTAAATACTTCATTTTCAATCATCTATTTGTTTCTCGTTAAAATACTGAGTAGGATATTTAAAAGGGAAGAAGTTCTGTTTTTATTGCATATATCGACGTTTCAGCCGGATTAGAGCGGTTTTACGTGTACATCTTCCATCTGTAATATAAACCGAAAATCAGGAACATTTTAGTTAATTTTAATGAAAACACATTGATTTATATCATTTGTATTAGAAGCAACATTTTTTTATGTCTTTTCTAGGGGTCTAAAAAATACGAAACGTCGCTCTATGATTCGAAGTAAAAATCCTCATATTTGGTATAATAATGACATTTTTCACGTTTTTCATGTAGTTTGATATTACGTAAATATATTCATTTTTACCAATATTTCGATACTATTTCATGTAGTATCGAGATATGTGATTTGGCCTTCTATTCTCAGATTTTCGCATAATATTGCATTTTAAGCAATATTTCTTGCATTTTGTTCCGTACTAAAAATCATCGAATTCAGCAATATTTTGACGTTTATCATTCTCTTTTCCTTTATGTGATATAAACAAAATATTATCGAATTAGGCAATATTATACTGTTTTTCCACGTTTTTGTGAATTTTCAGTTTATTGCTATTAATTCATTAAATATACGATAAAAATGATGCAAACACATAATTGATTAGAAATTAACGTTAAACACTTCATTTTCAATGAACTATTTGTTTCTCGTTAAAATACTGAGTAAGATATTGAAAAGGGGAGAAGTTCTGTTTTATTGCATATATCGACGTTTCAGCCGGATTAGAGCTGTTTTACGTGTACATCTTCCATCGGTAATATAAACGGAAAATCAGGAACATTTTAGTTAATTATAATAAAAACACATTGATTTTTATCATTTGTATTGGAAACAACATTGCCATATGTCTTTTCTTGGATCTAAATAATATGAACCCTCGCTCTATGATTTGAAGTTAAAATCCTCAAATATGGTAATATAGTGACTTTTTTCACGCTATTCATGTAGTGTGATTTTACGTAAATATATTCGTTTTACTAATATATCGATGCTACTTCATGTTTTCTCACGATATGTGATTTGGCCCTCAAATCTCAGAATTTCGCAAATTTTGCATTTTTAAGCAAGTTTTCTTGCATTTTGTTTTGTACTAAAAATCATCAAATTTAGCAATATTTTGACCTTTATCATCCACTTTTTCTTTATGTGATTTATACAAAATATCATCGAATTAGGCAATGTTTGGCCGTTTTTCCACGTTTTTGTGAATTTTCAGTTTATTGTATAAATTCATTAAATATACGATAAAAAAGATGCAAACACATAATTGATCAGAAAATAACCTTATATACTTCATTTTCAATCATCTATTTGTTTCTCGTTAAAATACTGAGTAGCATATTGAAAAGGGAAGAAGTTCTGTTTTTATCACATATATCGACGTTTCAGCCGGATTAGAACAGTTTTACGTGTACATCTTCCATCGGTAATAAAAACCGAAAATCAGGAACATTTTAGTTAATTTTAATGAAAACACATTAATTTTTATGATTTGTATTAGAAGCAACTTCTTTATACTTGTTTTCTAGGGTCTAAAAAATACGAACCGTCGCTCTACGATTCGAAGGTAAAATCATCATATTTGGTATAATAATGACTTTTTTCACGTTATTCATGTAGTTTTATTTTACGTAAATATATTCTTTTTTACCAATATTTCGATACTACTTCATGTTTTCTCACGATATGTGATTTGGCCTTCAAGTCTAAGAATTTCGCAAATTTTGCATTTTAAGCAAGTTTTCTTGCATTTTGTTTTGTACTAAAAATCATCGAATTTAGCAATATTTTGACCTTTATCATCCCCTTTTCCTTAATTTGATTTAAACAAAATATCATCGAATTAGGCAATATTTTGCCGTTTTCCACGTTTTTTGTGAATTTTCAGTTTATTGGTATTAATTCATTAAATATATGATAAAAATGATGCACACATATAATTGATTGGATAATAACCTAAAATACTTCATTTTCAATCATCTATTTGTTTCTCGTTTAAATTCTGAGTAAGATATTGAAAAAGGGGAGAAGTTCGGTTTTTATTGCATATATCGACGTTTCAGTCGGATTAGAACGGTTTTACGTGTACATCTTCCATCGGTAATATAAACCGAATATCAGGAACATTTTAGTTAATTTTAATGAAAACACATTGATTTTTATCATTTGTATTGGAAGCAACATCTTTATACTCTTTTCTAGGGTCTAAAAAATACGAAACGTCGCTCTATGAATCGAAGTTAAAATCCCTAAATTTGGTATAATAATGATTCTTTTCACGTTTTCATGTAGTTTGATATTACGTAAATATATTCATTTTTACCAATATTTCGATACTATTTCATGTCGTATCACGATATGTGAATCTCAGATTTTCGCATAATATTGCATTTTAACCAAGTTTTCTTGCATTTTAATTCGTACTAAAAATCATCGAATTCAGCATTATTTTGACGTTTATCATCCCCTTTTCCTTTATGTGATATAAACAAAATATCATCGAATTAGGAAATTTTTATCCGTTTTTCCACGTTTTTGAGAATTTTCAGTTTATTTTTATTAATTCATTAAATATACGATAAAAATGATGCAAACACATAATTGATTAGAAAATAACGTTAAACACTTCATTTTCAATCAACTATTTGTTTCTCTTTAAAATACTGAGTAAGATCAGACCACACACTAGAAGTTGAAGGGACGACGACGTTGTAAGATACTGAGTAAGATATTGAAAAGGGGAGAAGTTCTGTTTTATTGCATATATCGACGTTTCAGTCGGATTAGAGCGGTTTTACGTGTACATCTTCCATCGGTAATATAAACAGAAAATCAGGAACATTTTAGTTAATTCTAATGAAAACACATTGATTTTTATCATTTGTATTGGAAACAACATTGCCATATGTCTTTTCTTGGATCTAAATAATACGAAACGTCGCTCTATGATTTGAAGTTAAAATCCTCAAATATGGTAATATAGTGACTTTTTTCACGCTATTCATGTAGTGTGATTTTACGTAAATATATTCGTTTTGAACAATATATCGATACTACTTCATGTTTTCTCACGATATGTGATTTGGCCTTCAAATATCAGAATTTCGCAAATTTTGCATTTTTAAGCAAGTTTACTTGCATTTTGTTTTGTACTAAAAATCATCAAATTTAAAAATTTTTTGACCTTTACCATCCACTTTTCCTTTATGTGATTTATACAAAATATCATCGAATTAGGCAATGTTTTGCCGTTTTTCCACGTTTTTGTGAATTTTCAGTTTATTGTTATTAATTCGTTAAATATACGATAAAAAAGATGCAAACACATAATTGATCAGAAAATACCCTTAAATACTTCATTTTCAATCATCTATTTGTTACTCGTTAAAATACTGAGTAGGATATTGAAAAGGGAAGAAGTTCTGTTTTTATTGCATATATCGACGTTTCAGCCGGATTAGAAAGGTTTTACGTGAACATCTTCCATCTGTAATATAAACCGAAAATCAGGAACATTTTAGTTAATTTTAATGAAAACACATTGATTTATATCATTTGTATTAGAAGTAACATCTTTTTATGTCTTTTCTAGGGTCTAAAAAACACGAAACGTCGCTCAATGATTCGAAGTTAAAATCCTCATATTTGGTATAATAATGACTTTTTTCACGTTTTTCATGTAGTTTGATATTACGTAAATATATTCATTTTTACCAATATTTCGATACTATTTCATGTAGTATCGAGATATGTGATTTGGCCTTCTAATCTCAGATTTTCGCATAATATTGCATTTTAAGCAAGATTTCTTGCATTTTGTTCCGTACTAATAATCATCGAATTCAGCAATATTTTGACCTTTATCATTCTCTTTTCCTTTATGTGATATAAACAAAATATCATCGAATTAGGCAATATTTTGCTGTTTTTCCACGTTTTTGTGAATTTTCAGTTTATTGTTATTAATTCATTAATATTCGATAAAAATGATGCAAACACATAATTGATTAGAAATTAACGTTAAACACTTCCTTTTCAATGAACTATTTGTTTCTCGTTAAAATAGTGAGTTAGATATTGAAAAGGGGAGAAGTTGTTTTATTGCATATATCGACGTTTCAGCCGGATTAGAGCGGTTTTACGTGTACATCTTCCATCGGTAATATAAACGGAAAATCAGGAACATTTTAGTTAATTCTAATGAAAACACATTGATTTTTATCATTTGTATTGGAAACAACATTGCCATATGTCTTTTCTTGGATCTAAATAATATGAAACCTCGCTCTATGATTTGAAGTTAAAATCCTCAAATATAGTGACTTTTTTCACGCTATTCATGTAGTGTGATTTTACGTAAATACATTCGATTTTACCAATATATCGATACTACTTCATGTTTTCTCACGATATATGATTTGGCCTTCAAATCTCAGAATTTCGCAAATATTGCATTTGTAAGCAAGTTTTCTTGCATTTTGTTTTGTACTAAAAATCATCAAATTTAGCAATATTTTGACCTTTATCATCCACTTTTCCTTTATGTGATTTATACAAAATATCATTGAATTAGGCAATGTTTGGCCGTTTTTCCACGTTTTTGTGAATTTTCAGTTTATTGTTATAAATTCATTAAATATACGATAAAAAAGATGCAAACACATAATTGAACAGAAAATAACCTTAAATACTTCATTTTCAATCATCTATTTGTTTCTCGTTAAAATACTGAGTAGCATATTGAAAAGGGAAGAAGTTCTGTTTTTATTGCATATATCGACGTATCAGCCGGATTAGAACGGTTTTACGTGTACATCTTCCATTTGTAATATAAACCGAAAATCAGGAACATTTTAGTTAATTTTAATGAAAACACATTGATTTATATCATTTGTATTAGAAGCAACATCTTTTTATGTCTTTTCTAGGGTCAAAAAAATACGAAACGTCGCTCTATGATTCGAAGTTAAAATCCTCAAATATGGTAATATATTGACTTTTTTCAAGCTATTCATGTAGTGTGATTTTAAATAAATATATTCGTTTTGACCAATATATCGATACTACTTCATTCTTTTCTCACGATATGTGATTTGGCCTTCAAATCTCAGAATTTCGCAAATTTTGCATTTTTAAGCAAGTTTTCTTGCATTTTGTTTTGTACTAAAAATCATCAAATTTAGCAATATTTTGACCTTTATCATCCACTTTTCCTTTATGTGATTTATACAAAATTTCATCGAATTAGGCAATGTTTGGCCGTTTTTCCACGTTTTTGTTAATTTTCAGTTTATTGTTATTAATTCATTAAATATACGATAAAAAAGATGCAAACACATAATTGATCAGAAAATAACCTTAAATACTTCATTTTCAATCATCTATTTGTTTCTCGTTAAAATACTGAGTAGGATATTGAAAAGGGAAGAAGTTCTGTTTTTATTGCATATATCGACGTTTCAGCCGGATTAGAACGGTTTTACGTGTACATCTTCCATCTGTAATATAAACCGAAAATCAGGAACATTTTAGTTAATTTTAATGAAAACACATTGATTTATATCATTTGTATTAGAAGCAACATTTTTTTATGTCTTTTCTAGGGGTCTAAAAAATACGAAACGTCGCTCTATGATTCGAAGTAAAAATCCTCATATTTGGTATAATAATGACATTTTTCACGTTTTTCATGTAGTTTGATATTACGTAAATATATTCATTTTTACCAATATTTCGATACTATTTCATGTAGTATCGAGATATGTGATTTGGCCTTCTATTCTCAGATTTTCGCATAATATTGCATTTTAAGCAATATTTCTTGCATTTTGTTCCGTACTAAAAATCATCGAATTCAGCAATATTTTGACGTTTATCATTCTCTTTTCCTTTATGTGATATAAACAAAATATTATCGAATTAGGCAATATTATACTGTTTTTCCACGTTTTTGTGAATTTTCAGTTTATTGCTATTAATTCATTAAATATACGATAAAAATGATGCAAACACATAATTGATTAGAAATTAACGTTAAACACTTCATTTTCAATGAACTATTTGTTTCTCGTTAAAATACTGAGTAAGATATTGAAAAGGGGAGAAGTTGTTTTATTGCATATATCGACGTTTCAGCCGGATTAGAGCGGTTTTACGTGTACATCTTCCATCGGTAATATAAACGGAAAATCAGGAACATTTTAGTTAATTCTAATGAAAACACATTGATTTTTATCATTTGTATTGGAAACAACATTGCCATATGTCTTTTCTTGGATCTAAATAATATGAAACCTCGCTCTATGATTTGAAGTTAAAATCCTCAAATATAGTGACTTTTTTCACGCTATTCATGTAGTGTGATTTTACGTAAATACATTCGATTTTACCAATATATCGATACTACTTCATGTTTTCTCACGATATATGATTTGGCCTTCAAATCTCAGAATTTCGCAAATATTGCATTTGTAAGCAAGTTTTCTTGCATTTTGTTTTGTACTAAAAATCATCAAATTTAGCAATATTTTGACCTTTATCATCCACTTTTCCTTTATGTGATTTATACAAAATATCATTGAATTAGGCAATGTTTGGCCGTTTTTCCACGTTTTTGTGAATTTTCAGTTTATTGTTATAAATTCATTAAATATACGATAAAAAAGATGCAAACACATAATTGAACAGAAAATAACCTTAAATACTTCATTTTCAATCATCTATTTGTTTCTCGTTAAAATACTGAGTAGCATATTGAAAAGGGAAGAAGTTCTGTTTTTATTGCATATATCGACGTATCAGCCGGATTAGAACGGTTTTACGTGTACATCTTCCATTTGTAATATAAACCGAAAATCAGGAACATTTTAGTTAATTTTAATGAAAACACATTGATTTATATCATTTGTATTAGAAGCAACATCTTTTTATGTCTTTTCTAGGGTCAAAAAAATACGAAACGTCGCTCTATGATTCGAAGTTAAAATCCTCAAATATGGTAATATATTGACTTTTTTCAAGCTATTCATGTAGTGTGATTTTAAATAAATATATTCGTTTTGACCAATATATCGATACTACTTCATTCTTTTCTCACGATATGTGATTTGGCCTTCAAATCTCAGAATTTCGCAAATTTTGCATTTTTAAGCAAGTTTTCTTGCATTTTGTTTTGTACTAAAAATCATCAAATTTAGCAATATTTTGACCTTTATCATCCACTTTTCCTTTATGTGATTTATACAAAATTTCATCGAATTAGGCAATGTTTGGCCGTTTTTCCACGTTTTTGTGAATTTTCAGTTTATTGTTATTAATTCATTAAATATACGATAAAAAAGATGCAAACACATAATTGATCAGAAAATAACCTTAAATACTTCATTTTCAATCATCTATTTGTTTCTCGTTAAAATACTGAGTAGGATATTGAAAAGGGAAGAAGTTCTGTTTTTATTGCATATATCGACGTTTCAGCCGGATTAGAACGGTTTTACGTGTACATCTTCCATCTGTAATATAAACCGAAAATCAGGAACATTTTAGTTAATTTTAATGAAAACACATTGATTTATATCATTTGTATTAGAAGCAACATTTTTTTATGTCTTTTCTAGGGGTCTAAAAAATACGAAACGTCGCTCTATGATTCGAAGTAAAAATCCTCATATTTGGTATAATAATGACATTTTTCACGTTTTTCATGTAGTTTGATATTACGTAAATATATTCATTTTTACCAATATTTCGATACTATTTCATGTAGTATCGAGATATGTGATTTGGCCTTCTATTCTCAGATTTTCGCATAATATTGCATTTTAAGCAATATTTCTTGCATTTTGTTCCGTACTAAAAATCATCGAATTCAGCAATATTTTGACGTTTATCATTCTCTTTTCCTTTATGTGATATAAACAAAATATTATCGAATTAGGCAATATTATACTGTTTTTCCACGTTTTTGTGAATTTTCAGTTTATTGCTATTAATTCATTAAATATACGATAAAAATGATGCAAACACATAATTGATTAGAAATTAACGTTAAACACTTCATTTTCAATGAACTATTTGTTTCTCGTTAAAATACTGAGTAAGATATTGAAAAGGGGAGAAGTTCTGTTTTATTGCATATATCGACGTTTCAGCCGGATTAGAGCTGTTTTACGTGTACATCTTCCATCGGTAATATAAACGGAAAATCAGGAACATTTTAGTTAATTATAATAAAAACACATTGATTTTTATCATTTGTATTGGAAACAACATTGCCATATGTCTTTTCTTGGATCTAAATAATATGAACCCTCGCTCTATGATTTGAAGTTAAAATCCTCAAATATGGTAATATAGTGACTTTTTTCACGCTATTCATGTAGTGTGATTTTACGTAAATATATTCGTTTTACTAATATATCGATGCTACTTCATGTTTTCTCACGATATGTGATTTGGCCCTCAAATCTCAGAATTTCGCAAATTTTGCATTTTTAAGCAAGTTTTCTTGCATTTTGTTTTGTACTAAAAATCATCAAATTTAGCAATATTTTGACCTTTATCATCCACTTTTTCTTTATGTGATTTATACAAAATATCATCGAATTAGGCAATGTTTGGCCGTTTTTCCACGTTTTTGTGAATTTTCAGTTTATTGTATAAATTCATTAAATATACGATAAAAAAGATGCAAACACATAATTGATCAGAAAATAACCTTATATACTTCATTTTCAATCATCTATTTGTTTCTCGTTAAAATACTGAGTAGCATATTGAAAAGGGAAGAAGTTCTGTTTTTATCACATATATCGACGTTTCAGCCGGATTAGAGCGGTTTTACGTGTACATCTTCCATCTGTAATATAAACCGAAAATCAGGAACATTTTAGTTAATTTTAATGAAAACACATTAATTTTTATGATTTGTATTAGAAGCAACTTCTTTATACTTGTTTTCTAGGGTCTAAAAAATACGAACCGTCGCTCTACGATTCGAAGGTAAAATCATCATATTTGGTATAATAATGACTTTTTTCACGTTATTCATGTAGTTTTATTTTACGTAAATATATTCTTTTTTACCAATATTTCGATACTACTTCATGTTTTCTCACGATATGTGATTTGGCCTTCAAGTCTAAGAATTTCGCAAATTTTGCATTTTAAGCAAGTTTTCTTGCATTTTGTTTTGTACTAAAAATCATCGAATTTAGCAATATTTTGACCTTTATCATCCCCTTTTCCTTAATTTGATTTAAACAAAATATCATCGAATTAGGCAATATTTTGCCGTTTTCCACGTTTTTTGTGAATTTTCAGTTTATTGGTATTAATTCATTAAATATATGATAAAAATGATGCACACATATAATTGATTGGATAATAACCTAAAATACTTCATTTTCAATCATCTATTTGTTTCTCGTTTAAATTCTGAGTAAGATATTGAAAAAGGGGAGAAGTTCGGTTTTTATTGCATATATCGACGTTTCAGTCGGATTAGAACGGTTTTACGTGTACATCTTCCATCGGTAATATAAACCGAATATCAGGAACATTTTAGTTAATTTTAATGAAAACACATTGATTTTTATCATTTGTATTGGAAGCAACATCTTTATACGTCTTTTCTAGGGTCTAAAAAATACGAAACGTCGCTCTATGAATCGAAGTTAAAATCCCTAAATTTGGTATAATAATGATTCTTTTCACGTTTTCATGTAGTTTGATATTACGTAAATATATTCATTTTTACCAATATTTCGATACTATTTCATGTCGTATCACGATATGTGAATCTCAGATTTTCGCATAATATTGCATTTTAACCAAGTTTTCTTGCATTTTAATTCGTACTAAAAATCATCGAATTCAGCATTATTTTGACGTTTATCATCCCCTTTTCCTTTATGTGATATAAACAAAATATCATCGAATTAGGAAATTTTTATCCGTTTTTCCACGTTTTTGAGAATTTTCAGTTTATTTTTATTAATTCATTAAATATACGATAAAAATGATGCAAACACATAATTGATTAGAAAATAACGTTAAACACTTCATTTTCAATCAACTATTTGTTTCTCTTTAAAATACTGAGTAAGATCAGACCACACACTAGAAGTTGAAGGGACGACGACGTTGTAAGATACTGAGTAAGATATTGAAAAGGGGAGAAGTTCTGTTTTATTGCATATATCGACGTTTCAGTCGGATTAGAGCGGTTTTACGTGTACATCTTCCATCGGTAATATAAACAGAAAATCAGGAACATTTTAGTTAATTCTAATGAAAACACATTGATTTTTATCATTTGTATTGGAAACAACATTGCCATATGTCTTTTCTTGGATCTAAATAATACGAAACGTCGCTCTATGATTTGAAGTTAAAATCCTCAAATATGGTAATATAGTGACTTTTTTCACGCTATTCATGTAGTGTGATTTTACGTAAATATATTCGTTTTGAACAATATATCGATACTACTTCATGTTTTCTCACGATATGTGATTTGGCCTTCAAATATCAGAATTTCGCAAATTTTGCATTTTTAAGCAAGTTTACTTGCATTTTGTTTTGTACTAAAAATCATCAAATTTAAAAATTTTTTGACCTTTACCATCCACTTTTCCTTTATGTGATTTATACAAAATATCATCGAATTAGGCAATGTTTTGCCGTTTTTCCACGTTTTTGTGAATTTTCAGTTTATTGTTATTAATTCGTTAAATATACGATAAAAAAGATGCAAACACATAATTGATCAGAAAATACCCTTAAATACTTCATTTTCAATCATCTATTTGTAACTCGTTAAAATACTGAGTAGGATATTGAAAAGGGAAGAAGTTCTGTTTTTATTGCATATATCGACGTTTCAGCCGGATTAGAAAGGTTTTACGTGAACATCTTCCATCTGTAATATAAACCGAAAATCAGGAACATTTTAGTTAATTTTAATGAAAACACATTGATTTATATCATTTGTATTAGAAGTAACATCTTTTTATGTCTTTTCTAGGGTCTAAAAAACACGAAACGTCGCTCAATGATTCGAAGTTAAAATCCTCATATTTGGTATAATAATGACTTTTTTCACGTTTTTCATGTAGTTTGATATTACGTAAATATATTCATTTTTACCAATATTTCGATACTATTTCATGTAGTATCGAGATATGTGATTTGGCCTTCTAATCTCAGATTTTCGCATAATATTGCATTTTAAGCAAGATTTCTTGCATTTTGTTCCGTACTAATAATCATCGAATTCAGCAATATTTTGACCTTTATCATTCTCTTTTCCTTTATGTGATATAAACAAAATATCATCGAATTAGGCAATATTTTGCTGTTTTTCCACGTTTTTGTGAATTTTCAGTTTATTGTTATTAATTCATTAATATTCGATAAAAATGATGCAAACACATAATTGATTAGAAATTAACGTTAAACACTTCCTTTTCAATGAACTATTTGTTTCTCGTTAAAATAGTGAGTTAGATATTGAAAAGGGGAGAAGTTGTTTTATTGCATATATCGACGTTTCAGCCGGATTAGAGCGGTTTTACGTGTACATCTTCCATCGGTAATATAAACGGAAAATCAGGAACATTTTAGTTAATTCTAATGAAAACACATTGATTTTTATCATTTGTATTGGAAACAACATTGCCATATGTCTTTTCTTGGATCTAAATAATATGAAACCTCGCTCTATGATTTGAAGTTAAAATCCTCAAATATAGTGACTTTTTTCACGCTATTCATGTAGTGTGATTTTACGTAAATACATTCGATTTTACCAATATATCGATACTACTTCATGTTTTCTCACGATATATGATTTGGCCTTCAAATCTCAGAATTTCGCAAATATTGCATTTGTAAGCAAGTTTTCTTGCATTTTGTTTTGTACTAAAAATCATCAAATTTAGCAATATTTTGACCTTTATCATCCACTTTTCCTTTATGTGATTTATACAAAATATCATTGAATTAGGCAATGTTTGGCCGTTTTTCCACGTTTTTGTGAATTTTCAGTTTATTGTTATAAATTCATTAAATATACGATAAAAAAGATGCAAACACATAATTGAACAGAAAATAACCTTAAATACTTCATTTTCAATCATCTATTTGTTTCTCGTTAAAATACTGAGTAGCATATTGAAAAGGGAAGAAGTTCTGTTTTTATTGCATATATCGACGTATCAGCCGGATTAGAACGGTTTTACGTGTACATCTTCCATTTGTAATATAAACCGAAAATCAGGAACATTTTAGTTAATTTTAATGAAAACACATTGATTTATATCATTTGTATTAGAAGCAACATCTTTTTATGTCTTTTCTAGGGTCAAAAAAATACGAAACGTCGCTCTATGATTCGAAGTTAAAATCCTCAAATATGGTAATATATTGACTTTTTTCAAGCTATTCATGTAGTGTGATTTTAAATAAATATATTCGTTTTGACCAATATATCGATACTACTTCATTCTTTTCTCACGATATGTGATTTGGCCTTCAAATCTCAGAATTTCGCAAATTTTGCATTTTTAAGCAAGTTTTCTTGCATTTTGTTTTGTACTAAAAATCATCAAATTTAGCAATATTTTGACCTTTATCATCCACTTTTCCTTTATGTGATTTATACAAAATATCATCGAATTAGGCAATGTTTGGCCGTTTTTCCACGTTTTTGTGAATTTTCAGTTTATTGTTATTAATTCATTAAATATACGATAAAAAAGATGCAAACACATAATTGATCAGAAAATAACCTTAAATACTTCATTTTCAATCATCTATTTGTTTCTCGTTAAAATACTGAGTAGGATATTGAAAAGGGAAGAAGTTCTGTTTTTATTGCATATATCGACGTTTCAGCCGGATTAGAACGGTTTTACGTGTACATCTTCCATCTGTAATATAAACCGAAAATCAGGAACATTTTAGTTAATTTTAATGAAAACACATTGATTTATATCATTTGTATTAGAAGCAACATCTTTTTATGTCTTTTCTAGGGTCTAAAAATTACGAAACGTCGCTCTATGATTCGAAGTTAAAATCCTCATATTTGGTATAATAATGACTTTTTTCACGTTTTTCATGTAGTTTGATATTACGTAAATATTTTCATTTTTACCAATATTTCGATACTATTTCATGTAGTATCGAGAAATGTGATTTGGCCTTCTAATCTCAGATTTTCGCATAATATTGCATTTTAAGCAAGATTTCTTGCATTTTGTTCCGTACTAAAAATCATCGAATTCAGCAATATTTTGACGTTTATCATTCTCTTTTCCTTTATGTGATATAAACAAAATATTATCGAATTAGGCAATATTATGCTGTTTTTCCACGTTTTTGTGAATTTTCAGTTTATTGCTATTAATTCATTAAATATACGATAAAAATGATGCAAACACATAATTGATTAGAAATTAACGTTAAACACTTCATTTTCAATGAACTATTTGTTTGTCGTTAAAATACTGAGTAAGATATTGAAAAGGGGAGAAGTTCTGTTTTATTGCATATATCGACGTTTCAGCCGGATTAGAGCTGTTTTACGTGTACATCTTCCATCGGTAATATAAACGGAAAATCAGGAACATTTTAGTTAATTATAATAAAAACACATTGATTTTTATCATTTGTATTGGAAACAACATTGCCATATGTCTTTTCTTGGATCTAAATAATATGAACCCTCGCTCTATGATTTGAAGTTAAAATCCTCAAATATGGTAATATAGTGACTTTTTTCACGCTATTCATGTAGTGTGATTTTACGTAAATATATTCGTTTTACTAATATATCGATGCTACTTCATGTTTTCTCACGATATGTGATTTGGCCTTCAAATCTCAGAATTTCGCAAATTTTGCATTTTTAAGCAAGTTTTCTTGCATTTTGTTTTGTACTAAAAATCATCAAATTTAGCAATATTTTGACCTTTATCATCCACTTTTTCTTTATGTGATTTATACAAAATATCATCGAATTAGGCAATGTTTGGCCGTTTTTCCACGTTTTTGTGAATTTTCAGTTTATTGTTATAAATTCATTAAATATACGATAAAAAAGATGCAAACACATAATTGATCAGAAAATAACCTTAAATACTTCATTTTCAATCATCTATTTGTTTCTCGTTAAAATACTGAGTAGGATATTTAAAAGGGAAGAAGTTCTGTTTTTATTGCATATATCGACGTTTCAGCCGGATTAGAGCGGTTTTACGTGTACATCTTCAATCTGTAATATAAACCGAAAATCAGGAACATTTTAGTTAATTTTAATGAAAACACATTGATTTATATCATTTGTATTAGAAGCAACATCTTTTTATGTCTTTTCTAGGGGTCTAAAAAATACGAAACGTCGCTCTATGATTCGAAGTAAAAATCCTCATATTTGGTATAATAATGACATTTTTCACGTTTTTCATGTAGTTTGATATTACGTAAATATATTCATTTTTACCAATATTTCGATACTATTTCATGTATTATCGAGATATGTGATTTGGCCTTCTATTCTCAGATTTTCGCATAATATTGCATTTTAAGCAATATTTCTTGCATTTTGTTCCGTACTAAAAATCATCGAATTCAGCAATATTTTGACGTTTATTTCCTTTATGTGATATAAACAAAATATTATCGAATTAGGCAATATTATACTGTTTTTCCACGTTTTTGTGAATTTTCAGTTTATTACTATTAATTCATTAAATATACGATAAAAAATGATGCAAACACATAATTGATTAGAAATTAACGTTAAACACTTCATTTTCAATGAACTCTTTGTTTCTCGTTAAAATACTGAGTAAGATATTGAAAAGGGGAGAAGTTCTGTTTTATTGCATATATCGACGTTTCAGCCGGATTAGAGCTGTTTTACGTGTACATCTTCCATCGGTAATATAAACGGAAAATCAGGAACATTTTAGTTAATTATAATAAAAACACATTAATTTTTATCATTTGTATTGGAAACAACATTGCCATATGTCTTTTCTTGGATCTAAATAATATGAACCCTCGCTCTATGATTTGAAGTTAAAATCCTCATATATGGTAATATAGTGACTTTTTTCACGCTATTCATGTAGTGTGATTTTACGTAAATATATTCGTTTTACTAATATATCGATGCTACTTCATGTTTTCTCACGATATGTGATTTGGCCTTCAAATCTCAGAATTTCGCAAATTTTGCATTTTTAAGCAAGTTTTCTTGCATTTTGTTTTGTACTAAAAATCATCAAATTTAGCAATATTTTGACCTTTATCATCCACTTTTTCTTTATGTGATTTATACAAAATATCATCGAATTAGGCAATGTTTGGCCGTTTTTCCACGTTTTTGTGAATTTTCAGTTTATTGTTATAAATTCATTAAATATACGATAAAAAAGATGCAAACACATAATTGATCAGAAAATAACCTTAAATACTTCATTTTCAATCATCTATTTGTTTCTCGTTAAAATACTGAGTAGGATATTTAAAAGGGAAGAAGTTCTGTTTTTATTGCATATATCGACGTTTCAGCCGGATTAGAGCGGTTTTACGTGTACATCTTCCATCTGTAATATAAACCGAAAATCAGGAACATTTTAGTTAATTTTAATGAAAACACATTGATTTATATCATTTGTATTAGAAGCAACATCTTTTTATGTCTTTTCTAGGGGTCTAAAAAATACGAAACGTCGCTCTATGATTCGAAGTAAAAATCCTCATATTTGGTATAATAATGACTTTTTTCACGTTTTTCATGTAGTTTGATATTACGTAAATATATTCATTTTTACCAATATTTCGATACTATTTCATGTAGTATCGAGATATGTGATTTGGCCTTCTATTCTCAGATTTTCGCATAATATTGCATTTTAAGCAATATTTCTTGCATTTTGTTCCGTACTAAAAATCATAGAATTCAGCAATATTTTGACGTTTATCATCCTCTTTTCCTTTATGTGATATAAACAAAATATCATCGAATTAGGCAATATTTTGCTGTTTTTCCACGTTTTTGTGAATTTTCAGTTTATTGCTATTAATTCTTTAAATATACGATAAAAATGATGCAAACACATAAATGATTAGAAATTAACGTTAAACACTTCATTTTCAATGAACTATTTGTTTCTCGTTAAAATACTGAGTAAGATATTGAAAAGGGGAGAAGTTCTGTTTTATTGCATATATCGACGTTTCAGCCGGATTAGAGCGGTTTTACGTGTACATCTTCCATCGGTAATATAAACGGAAAATCAGGAACATTTTAGTTAATTCTAATGAAAACACATTGATTTTTATCATTTGTATTGGAAACAACATTGCCATATGTCCTTTCTTGGATCTAAATAATACGAAACCTCGCTCTATGATTTGAAGTTAAAATCCTCAAATATGGTAATATATTGACTTTTTTCAAGCTATTCATGTAGTGTGATTTTAAATAAATATATTCGTTTTGACCAATATATCGATACTACTTCATTCTTTTCTCACGATATGTGATTTGGCCTTCAAATCTCAGAATTTCGCAAATTTTGCATTTTTAAGCAAGTTTTCTTGCATTTTGTTTTGTACTAAAAATCATCAAATTTAGCAATATTTTGACCTTTATCATCCACTTTTCCTTTATGTGATTTATACAAAATATCATCGAATTAGGCAATGTTTGGCCGTTTTTCCACGTTTTTGTGAATTTTCAGTTTATTGTTATAAATTCATTAAATATACGATAAAAAAGATGCAAACACATAATTGATCAGAAAATAACCTTAAATACTTCATTTTCAGTCATCTATTTGTTTCTCGTTAAAATACTGAGTAGCATATTGAAAAGGGAAGAAGTTCTGTTTTTATTGCATATATCGACGTATCAGCCGGATTAGAACGGTTTTACGTGTACATCTTCCATTTGTAATATAAACCGAAAATCAGGAACATTTTAGTTAATTTTAATGAAAACACATTGATTTATATCATTTGTATTAGAAGCAACATCTTTTTATGTCTTTTCTAGGGTCAAAAAAATACGAAACGTCGCTCTATGATTCGAAGTTAAAATCCTCATATTTGGTATAATAATGACTTCCTTCACGTTTTTCATGTAGTTTGATATTACGTAAATATATATTTATTTTTACAAATATTTCGATACTATTTCATGTAGTATCGAGATATGTGATTTGGCCTTCTAATCTCAGATTTTCGCATAATATTGCATTTTAAGCAAGATTTCTTGCATTTTGTTCCGTACTAAAAATCATCGAATTCAGCAATATTTGACGTTTATCATTCTCTTTTCCTTTATGTGATATAAACAAAATACCATCGAATTTCACAATATTTTGCTGTTTTTCCACGTTTTTGTGAATTTTCAGTTTATTGTTAATAATTCAATAAATATACGATAAAAATGATGCAAACACATAATTGATTAGAAATTAACCTTAAACACTTCATTTTCAATGAACTATTTGTTTCTCGTTAAAATACTGAGTAAGATATTGAAAAGGGGAGACGTTCTGTTTTATTGCATATATCGACGTTTCAGCCAGATAAGAGCGGTTTTACGTGTACATCTTCCATCGGTAATATAAACGGAAAATCAGGAACATTTTAGTTAATTCTAATGAAAACACATTGATTTTTATCATTTGTATTGGAAACAACATTGCCATATGTCCTTTCTTGGATCTAAATAATACGAAACCTCGCTCTATGATTTGAAGTTAAAATCTTCAAATATGGTAATATATTGACTTTTTTCAAGCTATTCATGTAGTGTGATTTTAAATAAATATATTCGTTTTGACCAATATATCGATACTACTTCATTCTTTTCTCACGAAATGTGATTTGGCCTTCAAATCTCAGAATTTCGCAAATTTTGCATTTTTAAGCAAGTTTTCTTGCATTTTGTTTTGTACTAAAAATCATCAAATTTAGCAATATTTTGACTTTTATCATCCACTTTTCCTTTATGTGATTTATACAAAATATCATCGAATTAGGCAATGTTTGGCCGTTTTTCCACGTTTTTGTGAATTTTCAGTTTATTGTTATTAATTCATTAAATATACGATAAAAAAGATGCAAACACATAATTGATCAGAAAATAACCTTAAATACTTCATTTTCAATCATCTATTTGTTTCTCGTTAAAATACTGAGTAGGATATTGAAAAGGGAAGAAGTTCTGTTTTTATTGCATATATCGACGTTTCAGCCGGATTAGAACGGTTTTACGTGTACATCTTCCATCTGTAATATAAACCGAAAATCAGGAACATTTTAGTTAATTTTAATGAAAACACATTGATTTATATCATTTGTATTAGAAGCAACATCTTTTTATGTCTTTTCTAGGGTCAAAAAAATACGAAACGTCGCTCTATGATTCGAAGTTAAAATCCTCATATTTGGTATAATAATGACTTCCTTCACGTTTTTCATGTAGTTTGATATTACGTAAATATATATTTATTTTTACAAATATTTCGATACTATTTCATGTAGTATCGAGATATGTGATTTGGCCTTCTAATCTCAGATTTTCGCATAATATTGCATTTTAAGCAAGATTTCTTGCATTTTGTTCCGTACTAAAAATCATCGAATTCAGCAATATTTGACGTTTATCATTCTCTTTTCCTTTATGTGATATAAACAAAATACCATCGAATTTCACAATATTTTGCTGTTTTTCCACGTTTTTGTGAATTTTCAGTTTATTGTTAATAATTCAATAAATATACGATAAAAATGATGCAAACACATAATTGATTAGAAATTAACCTTAAACACTTCATTTTCAATGAACTATTTGTTTCTCGTTAAAATACTGAGTAAGATATTGAAAAGGGGAGACGTTCTGTTTTATTGCATATATCGACGTTTCAGCCAGATAAGAGCGGTTTTACGTGTACATCTTCCATCGGTAATATAAACGGAAAATCAGGAACATTTTAGTTAATTCTAATGAAAACACATTGATTTTTATCATTTGTATTGGAAACAACATTGCCATATGTCCTTTCTTGGATCTAAATAATACGAAACCTCGCTCTATGTTTTGAAGTTAAAATCTTCAAATATGGTAATATATTGACTTTTTTCAAGCTATTCATGTAGTGTGATTTTAAATAAATATATTCGTTTTGACCAATATATCGATACTACTTCATTCTTTTCTCACGAAATGTGATTTGGCCTTCAAATCTCAGAATTTCGCAAATTTTGCATTTTTAAGCAAGTTTTCTTGCATTTTGTTTTGTACTAAAAATCATCAAATTTAGCAATATTTTGACCTTTATCATCCACTTTTCCTTTATGTGATTTATACAAAATATCATCGAATTAGGCAATGTTTGGCCGTTTTTCCACGTTTTTGTGAATTTTCAGTTTATTGTTATTAATTCATTAAATATACGATAAAAAAGATGCAAACACATAATTGATCAGAAAATAACCTTAAATACTTCATTTTCAATCATCTATTTGTTTCTCGTTAAAATACTGAGTAGGATATTGAAAAGGGAAGAAGTTCTGTTTTTATTGCATATATCGACGTTTCAGCCGGATTAGAACGGTTTTACGTGTACATCTTCCATCTGTAATATAAACCGAAAATCAGGAACATTTTAGTTAATTTTAATGAAAACACATTGATTTATATCATTTGTATTAGAAGCAACATCTTTTTATGTCTTTTCTAGGGTCTAAAAATTACGAAACGTCGCTCTATGATTCGAAGTTAAAATCCTCATATTTGGTATAATAATGACTTTTTTCACGTTTTTCATGTAGTTTGATATTACGTAAATATTTTCATTTTTACCAATATTTCGATACTATTTCATGTAGTATCGAGATATGTGATTTGGCCTTCTAATCTCAGATTTTCGCATAATATTGCATTTTAAGCAAGATTTCTTGCATTTTGTTCCGTACTAAAAATCATCGAATTCAGCAATATTTTGACGTTTATCATTCTCTTTTCCTTTATGTGATATAAACAAAATATTATCGAATTAGGCAATATTATGCTGTTTTTCCACGTTTTTGTGAATTTTCAGTTTATTGCTATTAATTCATTAAATATACGATAAAAATGATGCAAACACATAATTGATTAGAAATTAACGTTAAACACTTCATTTTCAATGAACTATTTGTTTCTCGTTAAAATACTGAGTAAGATATTGAAAAGGGGAGAAGTTCTGTTTTATTGCATATATCGACGTTTCAGCCGGATTAGAGCTGTTTTACGTGTACATCTTCCATCGGTAATATAAACGGAATATCAGGAACATTTTAGTTAATTATAATAAAAACACATTGATTTTTATCATTTGTATTGGAAACAACATTGCCATATGTCTTTTCTTGGATCTAAATAATATGAACCCTCGCTCTATGATTTGAAGTTAAAATCCTCAAATATGGTAATATAGTGACTTTTTTCACGCTATTCATGTAGTGTGATTTTACGTAAATATATTCGTTTTACTAATATATCGATGCTACTTCATGTTTTCTCACGATATGTGATTTGGCCTTCAAATCTCAGAATTTCGCAAATTTTGCATTTATAAGCAAGTTTTCTTGCATTTTGTTTTGTACTAAAAATCATCAAATTTAGCAATATTTTGACCTTTATCATCCACTTTTTCTTTATGTGATTTATACAAAATATCATCGAATTAGGCAATGTTTGGCCGTTTTTCCACGTTTTTGTGAATTTTCAGTTTATTTTTATAAATTCATTAAATATACGATAAAAAAGATGCAAACACATAATTGATCAGAAAATAACCTTAAATACTTCATTTTCAATCATCTATTTGTTTCTCGTTAAAATACTGAGTAGGATATTTAAAAGGGAAGAAGTTCTGTTTTTATTGCATATATCGACGTTTCAGCCGGATTAGAGCGGTTTTACGTGTACATCTTCCATTTGTAATATAAACCGAAAATCAGGAACATTTTAGTTAATTTTAATGAAAACACATTGATTTATATCATTTGTATTAGAAGCAACATCTTTTTATGTCTTTTCTAGGGTCAAAAAAATACGAAACGTCGCTCTATGATTCGAAGTTAAAATCCTCATATTTGGTATAATAATGACTTCCTTCACGTTTTTCTTGTAGTTTGATATTACGTAAATATATATTTATTTTTACAAATATTTCGATACTATTTCATGTAGTATCGAGATATGTGATTTGGCCTTCTATTCTCAGATTTTCGCATAATATTGCATTTTAAGCAAGATTTCTTGCATTTTGTTCCGTACTAAAAATCATCGAATTCAGCAATATTTGACGTTTATCATTCTCTTTTCCTTTATGTGATATAAACAAAATACCATCGAATTTCACAATATTTTGCTGTTTTTCCACGTTTTTGTGAATTTTCAGTTTATTGCTATTAATTCAATAAATATACGATAAAAATGATGCAAACACATAATTGATTAGAAATTAACCTTAAACACTTCATTTTCAATGAACTATTTGTTTCTCGTTAAAATACTGAGTAAGATATTGAAAAGGGGAGAAGTTCTGTTTTATTGCATATATCGACGTTTCAGCCGGATTAGAGCGATTTTACGTGTACATCTTCCATCGGTAATATAAACGGAAAATCAGGAACATTTTAGTTAATTCTAATGAAAACACATTGATTTTTATCATTTGTATTGGAAACAACATTTCCATATGTCCTTTCTTGGATCTAAATAATACGAAACCTCGCTCTATGATTTGAAGTTAAAATCCTCAAATATGGTAATATATTGACTTTTTTCAAGCTGTTCATGTAGTGTGATTTTAAATAAATATATTCGTTTTGACCAATATATCGATACTACTTCATTCTTTTCTCACGATATGTGATTTGGCCTTCAAATCTCAGAATTTCGGAAATTTTGCATTTTTAAGCAAGTTTTCTTGCATTTTGTTTTGTACTAAAAATCATCAAATTTAGCAATATTTTGACCTTTATCATCCACTTTTCCTTTATGTGATTTATACAAAATATCATCGAATTAGGCAATGTTTGGCCGTTTTTCCACGTTTTTGTGAATTTTCAGTTTATTGTTATAAATTCATTAAATATACGATAAAAAAGATGCAAACACATAATTGATCAGAAAATAACCTTAAATACTTCATTTTCAGTCATCTATTTGTTTCTCGTTAAAATACTGAGTAGCATATTGAAAAGGGAAGAAGTTCTGTTTTTATTGCATATATCGACGTATCAGCCGGATTAGAACGGTTTTACGTGTACATCTTCCATTTGTAATATAAACCGAAAATCAGGAACATTTTAGTTAATTTTAATGAAAACACATTGATTTATATCATTTGTATAAGAAGCAACATCTTTTTATGTCTTTTGTAGGGTCAAAAAAATACGAAACGTCGCTCTATGATTCGAAGTTAAAATCCTCATATTTGGTATAATAATGACTTCCTTCACGTTTTTCATGTAGTTTGATATTACGTAAATATATATTTATTTTTACAAATATTTCGATACTATTTCATGTAGTATCGAGATATGTGATTTGGCCTTCTAATCTCAGATTTTCGCATAATATTGCATTTTAAGCAAGATTTCTTGCATTTTGTTCCGTACTAAAAATCATCGAATTCAGCAATATTTGACGTTTATCATTCTCTTTTCCTTTATGTGATATAAACAAAATACCATCGAATTTCACAATATTTTGCTGTTTTTCCACGTTTTTGTGAATTTTCAGTTTATTGTTAATAATTCAATAAATATACGATAAAAATGATGCAAACACATAATTGATTAGAAATTAACCTTAAACACTTCATTTTCAATGAACTATTTGTTTCTCGTTAAAATACTGAGTAAGATATTGAAAAGGGGAGACGTTCTGTTTTATTGCATATATCGACGTTTCAGCCAGATAAGAGCGGTTTTACGTGTACATCTTCCATCGGTAATATAAACGGAAAATCAGGAACATTTTAGTTAATTCTAATGAAAACACATTGATTTTTATCATTTGTATTGGAAACAACATTGCCATATGTCTTTTCTTGGATCTAAATAATATGAACCCTCGCTCTATGATTTGAAGTTAAAATCCTCAAATATGGTAATATAGTGACTTTTTTCACGCTATTCATGTAGTGTGATTTTACGTAAATATATTCGTTTTACTAATATATCGATGCTACTTCATTCTTTTCTCACGATATGTGATTTGGCCTTCAAATCTCAGAATTTCGCAAATTTTGCATTTTTAAGCAAGTTTTCTTGCATTTTGTTTTGTACTAAAAATCATCAAATTTAGCAATATTTTGACCTTTATCATCCACTTTTCCTTTATGTGATTTATACAAAATATCATCGAATTAGGCAATGTTTGGCCGTTTTTCCACGTTTTTGTGAATTTTCAGTTTATTGTTATAAATTCATTAAATATACGATAAAAAAGATGCAAACACATAATTGATCAGAAAATAACCTTAAATACTTCATTTTCAGTCATCTATTTGTTTCTCGTTAAAATACTGAGTAGCATATTGAAAAGGGAAGAAGTTCTGTTTTTATTGCATATATCGACGTATCAGCCGGATTAGAACGGTTTTACGTGTACATCTTCCATTTGTAATATAAACCGAAAATCAGGAACATTTTAGTTAATTTTAATGAAAACACATTGATTTATATCATTTGTATTAGAAGCAACATCTTTTTATGTCTTTTCTAGGGTCAAAAAAATACGAAACGTCGCTCTATGATTCGAAGTTAAAATCCTCATATTTGGTATAATAATGACTTCCTTCACGTTTTTCATGTAGTTTGATATTACGTAAATATATATTTATTTTTACAAATATTTCGATACTATTTCATGTAGTATCGAGATATGTGATTTGGCCTTCTAATCTCAGATTTTCGCATAATATTGCATTTTAAGCAAGATTTCTTGCATTTTGTTCCGTACTAAAAATCATCGAATTCAGCAATATTTGACGTTTATCATTCTCTTTTCCTTTATGTGATATAAACAAAATACCATCGAATTTCACAATATTTTGCTGTTTTTCCACTTTTTTGTGAATTTTCAGTTTATTGTTAATAATTCAATAAATATACGATAAAAATGATGCAAACACATAATTGATTAGAAATTAACCTTAAACACTTCATTTTCAATGAACTATTTGTTTCTCGTTAAAATACTGAGTAAGATATTGAAAAGGGGAGACGTTCTGTTTTATTGCATATATCGACGTTTCAGCCAGATAAGAGCGGTTTTACGTGTACATCTTCCATCGGTAATATAAACGGAAAATCAGGAAACATTTTAGTTAATTCTAATGAAAACACATTGATTTTTATCATTTGTATTGGAAACAACATTGCCATATGTCCTTTCTTGGATCTAAATAATACGAAACCTCGCTCTATGATTTGAAGTTAAAATCTTCAAATATGGTAATATATTGACTTTTTTCAAGCTATTCATGTAGTGTGATTTTAAATAAATATATTCGTTTTGACCAATATATCGATACTACTTCATTCTTTTCTCACGAAATGTGATTTGGCCTTCAAATCTCAGAATTTCGCAAATTTTGCATTTTTAAGCAAGTTTTCTTGCATTTTGTTTTGTACTAAAAATCATCAAATTTAGCAATATTTTGACCTTTATCATCCACTTTTCCTTTATGTGATTTATACAAAATATCATCGAATTAGGCAATGTTTGGCCGTTTTTCCACGTTTTGTGAATTTTCAGTTTATTGTTATTAATTCATTAAATATACGATAAAAAAGATGCAAACACATAATTGATCAGAAAATAACCTTAAATACTTCATTTTCAATCATCTATTTGTTTCTCGTTAAAATACTGAGTAGGATATTGAAAAGGGAAGAAGTTCTGTTTTTATTGCATATATCGACGTTTCAGCCGGATTAGAACGGTTTTACGTGTACATCTTCCATCTGTAATATAAACCGAAAATCAGGAACATTTTAGTTAATTTTAATGAAAACACATTGATTTATATCATTTGTATTAGAAGCAACATCTTTTTATGTCTTTTCTAGGGTCTAAAAATTACGAAACGTCGCTCTATGATTCGAAGTTAAAATCCTCATATTTGGTATAATAATGACTTTTTTCACGTTTTTCATGTAGTTTGATATTACGTAAATATTTTCATTTTTACCAATATTTCGATACTATTTCATGTAGTATCGAGATATGTGATTTGGCCTTCTAATCTCAGATTTTCGCATAATATTGCATTTTAAGCAAGATTTCTTGCATTTTGTTCCGTACTAAAAATCATCGAATTCAGCAATATTTTGACGTTTATCATTCTCTTTCCTTTATGTGATATAAACAAAATATTATCGAATTAGGCAATATTATGCTGTTTTTCCACGTTTTTGTGAATTTTCAGTTTATTGCTATTAATTCATTAAATATACGATAAAAATGATGCAAACACATAATTGATTAGAAATTAACGTTAAACACTTCATTTTCAATGAACTATTTGTTTCTCGTTAAAATACTGAGTAAGATATTGAAAAGGGGAGAAGTTCTGTTTTATTGCATATATCGACGTTTCAGCCGGATTAGAGCTGTTTTACGTGTACATCTTCCATCGGTAATATAAACGGAATATCAGGAACATTTTAGTTAATTATAATAAAAACACATTGATTTTTATCATTTGTATTGGAAACAACATTGCCATATGTCTTTTCTTGGATCTAAATAATATGAACCCTCGCTCTATGATTTGAAGTTAAAATCCTCAAATATGGTAATATAGTGACTTTTTTCACGCTATTCATGTAGTGTGATTTTACGTAAATATATTCGTTTTACTAATATATCGATGCTACTTCATGTTTTCTCACGATATGTGATTTGGCCTTCAAATCTCAGAATTTCGCAAATTTTGCATTTATAAGCAAGTTTTCTTGCATTTTGTTTTGTACTAAAAATCATCAAATTTAGCAATATTTTGACCTTTATCATCCACTTTTCTTTATGTGATTTATACAAAATATCATCGAATTAGGCAATGTTTGGCCGTTTTTCCACGTTTTTGTGAATTTTCAGTTTATTGTTATAAATTCATTAAATATACGATAAAAAAGATGCAAACACATAATTGATCAGAAAATAACCTTAAATACTTCATTTTCAATCATCTATTTGTTACTCGTTAAAATACTGAGTAGGATATTTAAAAGGGAAGAAGTTCTGTTTTTATTGCATATATCGACGTTTCAGCCGGATTAGAGCGGTTTTACGTGTACATCTTCCATTTGTAATATAAACCGAAAATCAGGAACATTTTAGTTAATTTTAATGAAAACACATTGATTTATATCATTTGTATTAGAAGCAACATCTTTTTATGTCTTTTCTAGGGTCAAAAAAATACGAAACGTCGCTCTATGATTCGAAGTTAAAATCCTCATATTTGGTATAATAATGACTTCCTTCACGTTTTTCTTGTAGTTTGATATTACGTAAATATATATTTATTTTTACAAATATTTCGATACTATTTCATGTAGTATCGAGATATGTGATTTGGCCTTCTATTCTCAGATTTTCGCATAATATTGCATTTTAAGCAAGATTTCTTGCATTTTGTTCCGTACTAAAAATCATCGAATTCAGCAATATTTGACGTTTATCATTCTCTTTTCCTTTATGTGATATAAACAAAATACCATCGAATTTCACAATATTTTGCTGTTTTTCCACGTTTTTGTGAATTTTCAGTTTATTGCTATTAATTCAATTAAATATACGATAAAAATGATGCAAACACATAATGATTAGAAATTAACCTTAAACACTTCATTTTCAATGAACTATTTGTTTCTCGTTAAAATACTGAGGAAGATATTGAAAAGGGGAGAAGTTCTGTTTTATTGCATATATCGACGTTTCAGCCGGATTAGAGCGATTTTACGTGTACATCTTCCATCGGTAATATAAACGGAAAATCAGGAACATTTTAGTTAATTCTAATGAAAAACACATTGATTTTTATCATTTGTATTGGAAACAACATTTCCATATGTCCTTTCTTGGATCTAAATAATACGAAACCTCGCTCTATGATTTGAAGTTAAAATCCTCAAATATGGTAATATATTGACTTTTTTCAAGCTGTTCATGTAGTGTGATTTTACATAAATATATTCGTTTTGACCAATATATCGATACTACTTCATTCTTTTCTCACGATATGTGATTTGGCCTTCAAATCTCAGAATTTCGCCAATTTTGCATTTTTAAGCAAGTTTTCTTGCATTTTGTTTTGTACTAAAAATCATCAAATTTAGCAATATTTTGACCTTTATCATCCACTTTTCCTTTATGTGATTTATACAAAATATCATCGAATTAGGCAATGTTTGGCCGTTTTTCCACGTTTTTGTGAATTTTCAGTTTATTGTTATAAATTCATTAAATATACGATAAAAAAGATGCAAACACATAATTGATCAGAAAATAACCTTAAATACTTCATTTTCAAGTCATCTATTTGTTTCTCGTTAAAATACTGAGTAGCATATTGAAAAGGGAAGAAGTTCTGTTTTTATTGCATATATCGACGTATCAGCCGGATTAGAACGGTTTTACGTGTACATCTTCCATTTGTAATATAAACCGAAAATCAGGAACATTTAGTTAATTTTAATGAAAACACATTGATTTATATCATTTGTATAAGAAGCAACATCTTTTTATGTCTTTTGTAGGGTCAAAAAAATACGAAACGTCGCTCTATGATTCGAAGTTAAAATCCTCATATTTGGTATAATAATGACTTCCTTCACGTTTTTCATGTAGTTTGATATTACGTAAATATATATTTATTTTTACAAATATTTCGATACTATTTCATGTAGTATCGAGATATGTGATTTGGCCTTCTAATCTCAGATTTTCGCATAATATTGCATTTTAAGCAAGATTTCTTGCATTTTGTTCCGTACTAAAAATCATCGAATTCAGCAATATTTGACGTTTATCATTCTCTTTTCCTTTATGTGATATAAACAAAATACCATCGAATTTCACAATATTTTGCTGTTTTTCCACGTTTTTGTGAATTTTCAGTTTATTGTTAATAATTCAATAAATATACGATAAAAATGATGCAAACACATAATTGATTAGAAATTAACCTTAAACACTTCATTTTCAATGAACTATTTGTTTCTCGTTAAAATACTGAGTAAGATATTGAAAAGGGGAGACGTTCTGTTTTATTGCATATATCGACGTTTCAGCCAGATAAGAGCGGTTTTACGTGTACATCTTCCATCGGTAATATAAACGGAAAATCAGGAACATTTTAGTTAATTCTAATGAAAACACATTGATTTTATCATTTGTATTGGAAACAACATTGCCATATGTCCTTTCTTGGATCTAAATAATATCGAACCCTCGCTCTATGATTTGAAGTTAAAATCCTCAAATATGGTAATATAGTGACTTTTTTCAAGCTATTCATGTAGTGTGATTTTAAGTAAATATATTCGTTTTACTAATATATCGATGCTACTTCATTCTTTTCTCACGATATGTGATTGGCCTTCAAATCTCAGAAGTTTCGCAAATTTTGCATTTTTAAGCAAGTTTTCTTGCATTTTGTTTTGTACTAAAAATCATCAAATTTAGCAATATTTTGACCTTTATCATCCACTTTTCCTTTATGTGATTTATACAAAATATCATCGAATTAGGCAATGTTTGGCCGTTTTTTCCACGTTTTTGTGAATTTTCAGTTTATTGTTATAAATTCATTAAATATACGATAAAAAAGATGCAAACACATAATTGATCAGAAAATAACCTTAAATACTTCATTTTCAGTCATCTATTTGTTTCTCGTTAAAATACTGAGTAGCATATTGAAAAGGGAAGAAGTTCTGTTTTTATTGCATATATCGACGTATCAGCCAGATTAGAACGGTTTTACGTGTACATCTTCCATTTGTAATATAAACCGAAAATCAGGAACATTTTAGTTAATTTTAATGAAAACACATTGATTTATATCATTTGTATTAGAAGCAACATCTTTTTATGTCTTTTCTAGGGTCAAAAAAATACGAAACGTCGCTCTATGATTCGAAGTTAAAATCCTCATATTTGGTATAATAATGACTTCCTTCACGTTTTTCATGTAGTTTGATATTACGTAAATATATATTTATTTTTACAAATATTTCGATACTATTTCATGTAGTATCGAGATATGTGATTTGGCCTTCTAATCTCAGATTTTCGCATAATATTGCATTTTAAGCAAGATTTCTTGCATTTTGTTCCGTACTAAAAATCATCGAATTCAGCAATATTTGACGTTTATCATTCTCTTTTCCTTTATGTGATATAAACAAAATACCATCGAATTTCACAATATTTTGCTGTTTTTCCACGTTTTTGTGAATTTTCAGTTTATTGTTAATAATTCAATAAATATACGATAAAAAGATGCAAACACATAATTGATCAGAAAATAACCTTAAATACTTCATTTTCAATCATCTGTTTGTTTCTCGTTAAAATACTGAGTAAGGATATTGAAAAGGGGAGAAGTTCTGTTTTATTGCATATATCGACGTTTCAGCCGGATAGAGCGGTTTTACGTGTACATCTTCCATCGGTAATATAAACGGAAAATCAGTAACATTTTAGTTAATTCTAATAAAAACACATTGATTTTTATAATTTGTATTGGAAACAACATTGCCATATGTCTTTCTAGGATCTAAATAATATGAACCCTCGCTCTATGATTTGAAGTTAAAATCCTCAAATATGGTAATATAGTGACTTTTTTCACGCTATTCATGTAGTTTGATTTTACGTAAATATATTCGTTTTACTAATATATCGATACTGTTTCATGTTTTCTCACGATATGTGATTTGGCCTTCAAATCTCAGAATTTCGCAAATTTTGCATTTTTAAGCAAGTTTTCTTGCATTTTGTTTTGTACTAAAAATCATCAAATTTAGCAATATTTTGACCTTTATCATCAACTTTTTCTTTATGTGATTTATACAAAATATCATCGAATTAGGCAATGTTTGGCCGTTTTTCCACGTTTTTGTTAATTTTCAGTTTATTGTTATAAATTCATTAAATATACGATAAAAAAGATGCAAACACATAATTGATCAGAAAATAACCTTAAATACTTCATTTTCAATCATCTGTTTGTTTCTCGTTAAAATACTGAGTAGGATATTGAAAAGGGAAGAAGTTCTGATTTTATTGCATATATAGACGTTTCAGCCGGATTAGAACGGTTTTACGTGTCCATCTTCCATCTGTAATATAAACCGAAAATCAGGAACATTTTAGTTAATTTTAATGAAAACACATTGATTTATATCATTTGTATTAGAAGCAACATCTTTTTATGTCTTTTCTAGGGTCTAAAAAATACGAAACGTCGCTCTATGATTCGAAGTTAAAATCCTCATATTTGGTATAATAATGACTTTTTTCACGTTTTTCATGTAGTTTGATATTACGTAAATATATTCATTTTTACCAATATTTCGATACTATTTCATGTAGTATCGAGATATGTGATTTGGCCTTCTATTCTCAGATTTTCGCATAATATTGCATTTTAAGCAATATTTCTTGCATTTTGTTCCGTACTAAAAATCATCGAATTCAGCAATATTTTGACGTTTATCATCCTCTTTTCCTTTATGTGATATAAACAAAATATCATCGAATTAGGCAATATTTTGCTGTTTTTCCACGTTTTTGTGAATTTTCAGTTTATTGCTATTAATTCTTTAAATATACGATAAAAATGATGCAAACACATAAATGATTAGAAATTAACGTTAAACACTTCATTTTCAATGAACTATTTGTTTCTCGTTAAAATACTGAGTAAGATATTGAAAAGGGGAGAAGTTCTGTTTTATTGCATATATCGACGTTTCAGCCGGATTAGAGCGGTTTTACGTGTACATCTTCCATCGGTAATATAAACGGAAAATCAGTAACATTTTAGTTAATTCTAATAAAAACACATTGATTTTTATAATTTGTATTGGAAACAACATTGCCATATGTCTTTTCTTGGATCTAAATAATATGAACCCTCGCTCTATGATTTGAAGTTAAAATCCTCAAATATGGTAATATAGTGACTTTTTTCACGCTATTCATGTAGTTTGATTTTACGTAAATATATTCGTTTTACTAATATATCGATACTGTTTCATGTTTTCTCACGATATGTGATTTGGCCTTCAAATCTCAGAATTTCGCAAATTTTGCATTTTTAAGCAAGTTTTCTTGCATTTTGTTTTGTACTAAAAATCATCAATTTAGTAATATTTTGACCTTTATCATCCACTTTTCCTTTATGTGATTTATACAAAATATCATCGAATTAGGCAATGTTTGGCCGTTTTTCCACATTTTTGTGAATTTTCAGTTTATTGTTATTAATTCATTAAATATACGATAAAAAAGATGCAAACACATAATTGATCAGAAAATAACCTTAAATACTTCATTTTCAATCATCTATTTGTTTCTCGTTAAAATACTGAGTAGGATATTGAAAAGGGAAGAAGTTCTGTTTTTATTGCATATATCGACGTTTCAGCCGGATTAGAACGGTTTTACGTGTACATCTTCCATCTGTAATATAAACCGAAAATCAGGAACATTTTAGTTAATTTTAATGAAAACACATTGATTTATATCATTTGTATTAGAAGCAACATCTTTTTATGTCTTTTCTAGGGTCTAAAAATTACGAAACGTCGCTCTATGATTCGAAGTTAAAATCCTCATATTTGGTATAATAATGACTTTTTTCACGTTTTTCATGTAGTTTGATATTACGTAAATATATTCATTTTTACCAATATTTCGATACTATTTCATGTAGTATCGAGATATGTGATTTGGCCTTCTAATCTCAGATTTTCGCATAATATTGCATTTTAAGCAAGATTTCTTGCATTTTGTTCCGTACTAAAAATCATCGAATTCAGCAATATTTTGACGTTTATCATCCTCTTTTCCTTTATGTGATATAAACAAAATATCATCGAATTAGGCAATATTTTGCTGTTTTTCCACGTTTTTGTGAAATTTCATTTTATTGCTATTAATTCATTAAATATACGATAAAAATGATGCAAACACATAAATGATTAGAAATTAACGTTAAACACTTCATTTTCAATGAACTATTTGTTTCTCGTTAAAATACTGAGTAAGATATTGAAAAGGGGAGAAGTTCTGTTTTATTGCATATATCGACGTTTCAGCCGGATTAGAGCGGTTTTACGTGTACATCTTCCATCGGTAATATAAACGGAAAATCAGGAACATTTTAGTTAATTCTAATAAAAACACATTGATTTTTATCATTTGTATTGGAAACAACATTGCCATATGTCTTTTCTTGGATCTAAATAATATGAAACCTCGCTCTATGATTTGAAGTTAAAATCCTCAAATATGGTAATATAGTGACTTTTTTCACGCTATTCATGTAGTGTGATTTTACGTAAATATATTCGTTTTTACCAATATATCGATACTACTTCATGTTTTCTCACGATATGTGATTTGGCCTTCAAATCTCAGAATTTCGCAAATTTTGCATTTTTAAGCAAGTTTTCTTGCATTTTGTTTTGTACTAAAAATCATCAAATTTAGCAATATTTTGACCTTTATCATCCACTTTTCCTTTATGTGATTTATACAAAATATCATCGAATTAGGCAATGTTTGGCCGTTTTTCCACGTTTTTGTGAATTTTCAGTTTATTGTTATTAATTCATTAAATATACGATAAAAATGATGCAAACACATAATTGATCAGAAAATAACCTTAAATACTTCATTTTCAATCATCTATTTGTTTCTCGTTAAAATACTGAGTAGGATATTGAATAGGGAAGAAGTTCTGTTTTTATTGAATATATCGACGTTTCAGCCGGATTAGAACGGTTTTACGTGTACATCTTCCATCTGTAATATAAACCGAAAATCAGGAACATTTTAGTTAATTTTAATGAAAACACATTGATTTATATCATTTGTATTAGAAGCAACATCTTTTTATGTCTTTTCTAGGGTCTAAAAATTACGAAACGTCGCTCTATGATTCGAAGTTAAAATCCTCATATTTGGTATAATAATGACTTTTTTCACGTTTTTCATGTAGTTTGATATTACGTAAATATATTCATTTGTACCAATATTTCGATACTATTTCATGTAGTATCGAGATATGTGATTTGGCCTTCAAATCTCAGATTTTCGCATAATATTGCATTTTAAGCAAGTTTTCTTGCATTTTGTTCCGTACTAAAAATCATCGAATTCAGCAATATTTTGACGTTTATCACCCCCTTTTCCTTTATGTGATATAAACAAAATATCATCGAATTAGGCAATATTTTGCGGGTTTTCCACGTATTTGTGAATTTTCAGTTTATTGTTATTAATTCATTAAATGTACGATAAAAATGATGCAAACACATAATTGATTAGAAATTAACCTTAAACACTTCATTTTCAATGAACTATTTGTTTCTCGTTAAAATACTGAGTAAGATATTGAAAAGGGGAGAAGTTCTGTTTTATTGCATATATCGACGTTTCAGCCGGATTAGAGCTGTTTTACGTGTACATCTTCCATCGGTAATATAAACGGAAAATCTGGAACATTTTTAGTTAATTCTAATAAAAACACATTGATTTTTATCATTTGTATTGGAAACAACATTGCCATATGTCTTTTCTTGGATCTAAATAATATGAACCCTCGCTCTATGATTTGAAGTTAAAATCCTCAAATATGGTAATATAGTGACTTTTTTCACGCTATTTATGTAGTGTGATTTTACGTAAATACATTCGTTTTACTAATATATCGATACTACTTCATGTTTTCTCACGATATGTGATTTGGCCTTCAAATCTCAGAATTTCGCAAATTTTGCATTTTTAAGCAAGTTTTCTTGCATTTTGTTTTGTACTAAAAATCATCAAATTTAGCAATATTTTGACCTTTATCATCCACTTTTTCTTTATGTGATTTATACAAAATATCATCGAATTAGGCAATGTTTGGCCGTTTTTCCACGTTTTTGTGAATTTTCAGTTTATTGTTATAAATTCATTAAATATACGATAAAAAAGATGCAAACACATAATTGATCAGAAAATAACCTTAAATACTTCATTTTCAATCATCTATTTGTTTCTCGTTAAAATACTGAGTAGGATATTGAAAAGGGAAGAAGTTCTGTTTTTATTGCATATATCGACGTTTCAGCCGGATTAGAACGGTTTTACGTGTACATCTTCCATCTGTAATATAAACCGAAAATCAGAAATATTTTAGTAAATTTTAATGAAAACACATTGATTTGAGAGGGATGCAGAGGCTGAAGAGAGTGATGGAGAGGCTCAAGAGAGTGATGCAGAGGCTCAACAGAGTGATTCAGAGGCTTACGAGAGTGCTGCAGAGGCTTAAGAGTGTGATGCAGAGGCTTAAGAGCGGGATGCAGAGGCTCAAGAGAGGGATGCAGAGGCTCATGAAAGGGATGCAGGAGTTCAAGAGAGGGATGCTGAGGCTCAAGAAAGTGATTCAGAGGCTTACGAGAGTGATGCAGAGGCTTAAGAGAGTGATGCAGAGGCTTAAGAAAGGTATGCAGCTCAAGAGAGGGATGCAGAGGTCAAGAGCGGGATGCAGGGGCTCAAGAGAGGGATGCAGAGTCTCAAGTGAGGGATGCAGAGGCACAAGAGAGGGATGTAGAGGCTCTTGAGAGTGACGCAGAGGCTCAAGAGAGGGACTCAGAGGCTTAGGAGAGTGATGGAAAGGCTCAAGAGAGGGATGCAGACGCTCATGAGAGTGATGCAAAGGCTCAAGCGAGTGATGCAGAGGCTCAAGAGAGTGATGCACAGGCTCAAGAGAGTGATGCAGAGGCTCAACAGAATGATTCAGAGAATTACGAGAGTGATGCAGAGGTTTAAGAGAGTGATGAAGAGGCTTAAGAGCGGGATGCAGAGGCTCAAGAGGATCAATGAGATGCAGAGGATGCAGAGGATCAAGAGAGGGATGCAGAGGCTTAAGAGAGGGATGCAGAGGGTCAAGAGACGGATGCTGGGGATCAAGAGAGGGATGCAGAGACTCAAATGAGGGATGACGAGGCTGAAGAGAGTGATGTAGAGGCTCACGAGAGGGACGCAGATGCTCAAGAGAGGGATGCAGAGGCTTAAGAGAGTGATGCAGAGGCTGAAGAGAGTGTTGCACAGGCTTAAGAGAGGGATGTAGAGGCTCAAGAGAGTGATGCAAAGGCTCAATAGAGTGATGCAGAGGCTCAAAAGAGGGATTCAGAGGCTCAAGAGAGGGATGCAGAGGCTCAAGAGAGGGATGCAGAGGATCAAGAGAGGGATGCAGGGGCTCAAGAGAGGGATGCAGAGGGTCAAGAGACGGATGCAGGGGATCAAGAGAGGGATGCAGAGACTCAAATGAGGGATGAAGAGGTTGAAGAGAGTGATGTAGAGGCTCACGAGAGGGATGCAGATGCTCAAGAGAGGGATGCAGAGGCTTAAGAGAGCGATGCAGAGGCTGAAGAGAGTGTTGCACAGGCTTAAGAGAGGGATGTTGAGGCTCAAGAGAGTGATGCAAAGGCTCAAAAGAGTGATGCAGAGGCTGAAGAGGGTGTTGCAGAGGCCCAAGAGAGGGATGCTCAAGGCCCAAGAGAGGCCCAAGAGAGGGTTGCAGAGGCCCAAGAGAGGGAGAGGCTCAAGAGAGTGATGCAGAAGCTTAAGAGAGTCATGCAGAGGCTTAAGAGAGTGATGCAAACGCTCAAGTGAGTGATTCAGAGGCTCAAGAGAGGGATTCAGAGGATCAAGAGATGGATGCAGAGGCTTAAGAGAGTGATGCAGAGGCTCAAGAGAGTGATGCAGAGGCTTAAGAGAGGGATGCCGAGGCTCAAGAGAGGGATGCAGAGGCTTAAGAGAGTGATGCAAACGCTCAAGTGAGTGATGCAGAGGCTCAAGAGAGGGATTCAGAGGATCAAGAGATGGATGCAGAGGCTTAAGAGAGTGGTGCAGAGGCTCAAGGAGTGATGCAGAGGCTCAAAAGAGGGATGCAGAGGATGAAGAGAGTTATGCAGAGGCTCGAGATAGTGATGCAGAGGCTCAAAAGAGGGATTCAGAGGCTCAAGAGAGGGATGCAGAGGCTGATGAGTGTGTTGCAGAGGCTCAAGAGAGGGATGCAGAGGCTTAAGAGAGGGATGCAGAGACTCAAGAGAGTTATGCAGAGGCTCAAGAGAGTGATGCAGAGGCTTACGAGAGTGACGCAGAGGCTCAAGAGAGGGATGTAAAGGCTTAAGAGATTGATACAAAGGCTCAAAAGAGTGATGCAGAGGCTCAAGAGAGTGATGAAGCATATTAGGAGAATGATGCAGAGGCTCAAGAGACGGCTGCAGAGATTGAAGAGAGTGATGAAGATGCTCAAGAGAGTGATTCAGCGGCTTAAGAGAGGGATGCAGAGGCTCAAGAGAGGGATGCAGAGGCTCAAGAGAGTGAATCAGAGGCTTACGAGAGTGATGCAGAGGCTTGAGAGAGTGAGGCAGAGGCTTAGGAGAGGAATGCAGAGGATCAAGAGAGGGATGCAGAGGCTCAAGAGAGGGATGCAGAGGCTCAAGAGAGGGATGCAGAGGCTTACGAGAGTGATGCAGAGGCTTAAGAAAAGGATGCAGTGGCTCAAGAGAGGGATGCAGAGGTCAAGAGAGGGATGCAGGGGCTGATGAGAGTGTTGCAGAGGCTCAAGAGAGGGATGCAGAGGCTTAAGAGAGGGATGCAGAGACTCAAGAGAGTGATGCAGAGACTCAAGAGAGTTATGCATAGGCTCAAGAGAGTGATGCAGAGGCTTATGAGAGTGATGCAGAGGCTCAAGAGGGGGATGTAGAGGCTCAAGAGAGTGACGCAGAAGCTCAAGAGAGTGATGCATAGGCTCAAGAGAGTGATGCAGAGGCTTAAGGGATTGATGCAAAGGCTCAAGAGAGTGATGTAGAGGCTCAAGAGAGTGATGAAGAATCTTAGGAGAATGATGCAGAGGCTCAAGAGAGAAATGCAGAGATTGAAGAGAGTGATGAAGAGGCTCAAGAGAGTGATGCAGAGGCTTAAGAGAGGGATGCTGATGCTCAAGAGAGTGATGCAGAGGCTTAAGAGGGTGATGCAAAGGCTCAAGAGAGGGATGCAGAGACTCATGAGAGGGATGCAGAGGCTCAAGCGAGGGAGGCAGAGGCTCAAGAAAGAGATGCAGAGGCTTAAAAAAGTGATGCAGAGGCTCAAAATAGGGATGCATAGGCTTAAGAGGGTGATGCAGAGGCTCACGAGAATGATACAGAGACTCAAGAGAGGGATGCAGAGGCTGAAGAGAGTGATGCAGAGACTCAAGAGAGGGATGTAGAGGCTCAAGAGAGTGATGCAGAAGCTTAAGAGAGTCATGCAGAGGCTTAAGATAGTGATCGTAAGATAGGGGCCAAGAGAGTGATGCAGATGCTCAAGAGAGGGATGCAGAGGATGAAGAGAGTGATGCAAAGGCTCAAGAGAGGGATGCAGGGGGCCAAGAGAGTGATGCAGATGCTCAAGAGAGGGATGCAGAGGATGAAGAGAGTGATGGGAGGCTTGAGAGAGTGATGCAGAGGCTCAAAAGAGGGATTCAGAGGCTCAAGAGAGGGATGCAGAGGCTGATGAGAGTGTTGCAGAGGCTCAAGAGAGGGATGCAGAGGCTCAAGAGAGTGATGCAGAGACTCAAGAGAGTTATTCATAGGCTCAAGAGAGTGATGCAGAGGCTTACAAGAGTGATGCAGAGGCTCAAGAAAGGGATGTAGAGGCTCAGGCGAGTGACGCAGAAGCTCAAGAGAGTGATGGATAGGCTCAAGAGAGTGATGCAGAGGCTTAAGAGATTGATGCAAAGGATCAAGAGAGTGATGCAGAGGCTCAAGAGAGTGATGCAGAGGCTCAAGAGAGAAATGTAGAGATTGAAGAGAGTGATAAAAAGGCTCAAGAGAGTGATGCAGAGGCTTAAGAGAGGGATGCTGAGGCTCAAGAGAGTGATGCTGAGGATCATGAGAGGGAAAGCAGAGGCTTAAGAGAGTGATGAAGAAGCTGAAGAGAGTGATGCAGAGGCTCTAGAGAGTGATGCAGAGGCTTAAGAGGGTGATGCAGAGGCTCAAGAGAGTGATGCAGAGGATCAAGAGAGTGATGCAGAGGCTCAAGAGAGGGATTCAGAGGTTCAAGAGAGTGATGCACAGGCCTCAAGAGAGTGATGCAGAGGCTGAAGAGAGTGTTGCAGAGGCGCAAGAGAGTGATGCAGAGGCTCAAGAGAGTGTTGCAGATGATCAGGAGATGGATGCAGAGGCTTAAGAGAGTGATGCAGAGGCTGAAGAGAGTGTTGCAGAGGCTTAAGAGAGGGATGCAGAGGCTCAGGAGAGTGATGCAGAGGCTCAAGAGAGTGATGAAGAATCTTAGGAGAATGATGCAGAGGCTCAAGAGAGGGATGCAGAGATTGAAGAGAGTGATGAAGAGGCTCAAGAGAGTGATGCAGAGGCTTATCAGAGGGATGTTGAGGCTCAAGAGAGTGATGCAGAGGCTTAAAAGAGTGATGCAGAGGCATAAGAGAGGGATGCAGGGGCTCAAGAGAGGGATGCAGAGGCTCAAGTGAGTGATGCAGAGGCTTAAGAGAATGATGCAAAGGCTGAAGAGAAGGATGCAGAGGCTCATGAGAGGGATGCAGAGGCTCACGAGAGGGAGGCAGAGGCTCAAGAAAGGGATGCAGAGGCTGAAGAGAGTGATGCAGAGACTCAAGAGTGGGATGTAGAGGCTCAAGAGAGTGATGTAGAAGCTTAAGAGAGTGATGCAGAGGCTTAAGAGAGTGATTCAGAGGCTCAAGAGAAGGATTCAGAGGCTCAAGAGATGGATGCAGAGGCTTAAGAGAGTGATGCAGAGGCTCAAGCGAGTGATGCAGAGGCATAAGAGAGGGATGCCGAGCCTCAAGAGAGTGATGCAGAGGCTCAAGAGAGTGATGCAGAGGCTCAAGAGAGTGATGCAGAGGCTTAAGAGAGTGATGCAGAGGCATAAGAGAGGGATGCAGGGGCTCAAGAGAGGGATGCAGAGGCTCAAGAGAGTGATGCAGAGGCTTAAGAGAGTGATGCAAAGGCTGAAGAGAGGGATGCAGAGGCTCATGAGAGGGATGCAGAGGCTCAAGAGAGTAATGCAGAGGCTCAAGAGAGAGATGCAGAGGCTGAAGAGAGTGATGCAGAGACTCAAGAGAGTTATGCAGAGGCTCAAGTGATTGGTGCAGAGGCTTACGAAAGTGATGCAGAGGCTCAAGAGCGGGATGTAGAGGCTCAAGAGAGTGATGCAGAAGCTTATGATAGTGATGCAGAGGCTTAAGAGAGTGATGCAGAGGCTCAAGAGAGTGATGCAGAGGCTCAAGAGAAGGATTTAGAGGCTCAAGAGATGGATGCAGAGGCTTAAGACAGTGATGCAGAGGCTCAAGAGAGTTATGGAGAGGCTCAAGAGAGTGATGCAGAGGCTTACGGGAGTGATGCAGAGGCTCATGAGAGGGATGTAGATGCTTAAGAGATTGATACAAAGGCTCAAAAGAGTGATGCAGAGGCTCAAGAGAGTGATGAAGCATATTAGGAGAATGATGCAGAGGCTCAAGAGAGGGATGCAGAGATTGAAGAGAGTGATGAAGATGCTCAAGAGAGTGATGAAGATGCTCAAGAGAGTGATGCAGAGGCTTAAGAGAGGGATGCAGAGGCTCAAGACAGTGATTCAGAGGCTTACGAGAGTGATGCAGAGGCTTGAAAGAGTGAGGCAGAGGCTTAGAAGAGGGATGCCGAGGCTCAAGAGAGTGATGCAGAGGCTTAAGAGGGTGATGCAGAGGCTCAAGAAGGTGATGCAGAGGCTGAAAAGGGGGAAGCAGGGGCTCAAGAGACTGATGCAGAGGATCAAGAGAGTGATTCAGAGGCTTAAGAGAATGATGCAGAGGCATAAGAGAGGGATGCATAGGCTTAAGAGAGGGATGCAGAGGCTTGAGAGAGTGAGGCAGAGGCTTAGGAGAGGGATGCAGAGGCTCAAGAGATTGATTCAGAGGCTTAAGAGAGGGACGCAGAGGCTCAAGAGAGGGATGCAGAGGCTCAAGAGAGGGATGCAGAGGCTCAAGAGAGGGATGCAGAGGCTTAAGAGAGTGATGCAGAGGCTTAAGAAAAGGATGCAGTGGCTCAAGAGAGGGATGCAGAGGTCAAGAGAGGGATGCAGGGGCTCATGAGAGGGATGCAGAGGCTCAAGTGAGGGATACAGAGGCACAAGAAAGGGATGCAGAGGCTCTTGAGAGTGACGCAGAGGCTCAAGAAAGGGATGTAGAGGCTTAAGAGAGTGATGCAAAGGCTCAGAAGAGGGATGCAGAGGCTCAAGAGAGGGATGCAGAGGCTTAAAAGAGTGATGCAAAGGCTCAGGAGAGGGATGCAGAGGCTCATGAGAGGGATGCAGGAGTTGAAGAGAGTGATGCAGAGGCTCAAGAAAAGGATGCAGAGGCTTAAGAAAGTGAGGCAGAGGCTCAAAAAAGGGATGTAGAGGCTTAAGAGAGTGATGCAGAGGCTGAAGAGAGTGTTGCAGGGGTTTAAGAAAAGGATGCAGTGGCTCAAGAGAGGGATGCAGAGGTCAAGAGAGGGATGCAGGGGCTCATGAGAGGGATGCAGAGGCTCAAGTGAGGGATACAGAGGCACAAGAGAGGGATGCAGAGGCTCTTGAGAGTGACGCAGAGGCTCAAGAAAGGGATGTAGAGGCTTAAGAGAGTGATGCAAAGGCTCAGGAGAGGGATGCAGAGGCTCATGAGAGGGATGCAGGAGTTCAAGAGAATGATGCAGAGGCTGAAGAAAGGGATGCAGAGGCTTACGAAAGTGATGCAGAGGCTCAAAAAATGGATGCAAAGGCTAAAGTGGGTGATGCAGAGGCTCAAGAGCGTGATGCCGAGGCTCAAGAGAGGGATGCAGAGGCTCAAGAGAGTGATGCTGAGGATCAAGAGAGGGAAAGCAGAGGCTTAAGAGAGTGATGCAGAAGCTGAAGAGAGTGTTGCAGAGGCTTAAGAGAGTGATGCAGGGGCTCAAGAGAGTGATGCAGAGGCATAAGTGAGTGATGCAAAGGCTCAAGAGAGTGATGCAGAGGATCAAGAGAGTGATGCAGAGGCTCGAGAGAGTGATGGAGAGGCTCAAGAGAGGGATTCAGAGGCTTAAGAGAGTGATGCAGAGGCCTCAAGAGAGTGATGCAGAGGATCAAGAGAGGGATGCAGAGGCTTAGGAGAGTGATGCAGAGGCTGAAGAGAGTCTTGCAGAGGCTTAAGCGAGTGATGCAGGGGCTCAACAGAGTGATGCAGAGGCTCAAGAGAATGATGTAGAGGCTTAAGAGAGGGATGCAGAGGCTCAAGAGAATGATGCAGAGGCTCAAGAGAGTGATGCAGAGGATGAAGAGAGTGGTGCAAAGGCTTAGGAGAGTGATGCAGAGACTCAAGAGAGGGATGGAGAGGCTCATGAGAGTGATGCAGAGGCTCAAGAGAGTGATGCAGAGGCTCAAGAGTGATGCAGAGGCTCAAGAGAGTGATGCAGAGGATCAAGAGAGTGATGCAGAGGCTCAAGAGAGTGATGCAGAGGATCAAGAGAGGGATTCAGAGGCTCAAGAGAGGGATTCAGAGGCTTAATTGAGTGATGCAGAGGCAGAAGGGAGTGTTGCAGAGGCTCAAGAGAGGGATGCAGAGGCTTAAGAGGGTAATGCAGAGCCTCAAGAGAGTGATGCAAAGGCTCAAGAGAGGGATGCAGGGGGCCAAGAGAGTGATGCAGATGCTCAAGAGAGGGATGCACAGAATGAAGAGTGATGCAAAGGCTCAAGAGAGGGATGCAGGGGGCCAAGAGAGTGATGCAGATGCTCAAGAGAGAGATGCAGATGATGAAGAGAGTGATGGGAGGCTCGAGAGAGTGATGCAGAGGCTCAAAAGAGGGATTCAGAGGCTCAAGAGAGGGATGCAGAGGCTGATGAGAGTGTTGCAGAGGCTCATGAGAGGGATGCAGAGGCTCAAGAGAGTGATGCAGAGGCTTACGAGAGTAATGTAGAGGCTCAAGAGAGGGATGTAGAGGCTCAAGAGAGTTGTGCAGAGGCTTACTAGTGTGATGCAGAGGCTCAAGAGAGGTATGTAGAGGCTCAAGAGAGTGATGCAGAAGCTTAAGAGAGTGATGCAGAGGCTTAAGAGAGTGATGCAGAGGCTGAAGAGAAGGATTCAGAGGCTCAAGAGATTGATGCAGAGGCTTAAGAGAGTGATGCAGAGGCTCAAGCGAGTGATGCAGAGGATCAAGAGAGTGATGCAGAGGCTCGAGAGAGTGTTGCAGAGGCTCAAGAGAGGGATTCAGAGGCTTAAGAGAGTGATGCACAGGCCTCAAGAGAGTGATGCAGAGGCTCAAGAGAATGATTCAGAGGCTCAAGAGAGTGATGCAGAGGCTTATGAGAGTGATGCAGAGGCTCATGAGAGGGATGTAGAGGCTTAAGAGATTGATACAAAGGCTCAAAAGAGTGATGCAGAGGTTCAAGACAGTGATTCAGAGGCTTACGAGAGTTATGCAGAGGCTTGAAAGAGTGAGGCAGAGGCTTAGAAGAGGGATGCCGAGGCTCAAGAGAGTGATGCAGAGGCTTAAGAGGGTGATGCAGAGGCTCAAGAAGGTGATGCAGAGGCTGAAAAGGGGGAAGCAGGGGCTCAAGAGACTGATGCAGAGGATCAAGAGAGTGATTCAGAGGCTTAAGAGAATGATGCAGAGGCATAAGAGAGGGATGCATAGGCTTAAGAGAGGGATGCAGAGGCTTGAGAGAGTGAGGCAGAGGCTTAGGAGAGGGATGCAGAGGCTCAAGAGATTGATTCAGAGGCTTAAGAGAGGGACGCAGAGGCTCAAGAGAGGGATGCAGAGGCTCAAGAGAGGGATGCAGAGGCTCAAGAGAGGGATGCAGAGGCTTAAGAGAGTGATGCAGAGGCTTAAGAAAAGGATGCAGTGGCTCAAGACAGGGATGCAGAGGT